>NC_090275.1:77486084-77786084 GCF_040414725.1 Anabrus simplex | reverse complement strand
CCTACATCCGAAGAGGAAATAAGGACATGCCCCGCCAAATCAGGACGTAGGCCTATGGCAATGCTGGTTCGAATCCCATCGTCGGCAGTACTGAAGATGGTTCTCCGCGCCTTCAAATTTTCAAACCCCACTACTGGGTCTATACGTTGATTAAAGCCACGGCCTCTGACTTTCCGATCGAATGCTATCCCTTCTCTATGTGGCCGGAAACCTCCAAATTTTATAGGATAGTAAACCACTCCGCCTGTTGCCATTTCTTGATGGATGCAGTATTTTTGTATCCGTCTCTTGGCACAGGCCAGAGCAAAGTGTAGCTTCCACCGAATTCCCAGTCTCATTCATGGCTGTAACAATATGGAAGCTGCTGGGGAATGGGTGGTGCTGAGTAATTACATCTGGAGCACGACTAGTGTCGAGTGTTATGAAAGGTGTTGCTCATAGGATCAGTCGTGCTTCAGTGGCACCTTCTGGTCCAGTGAGGAAAGCAATGGCAAACTACCTCACTCTTCATCTTGCCTAGTATGCCTCATTTGGGCTCTGCCATAGGTTTCTGCAGTTTCCCTATAACTGCACAGCCTTTGGTGGGGCTATTTGAGGATCCAACCAGCCTCTGGGCTGATGACCTAACAGACAGTAAACCACTGGCAAAATTATTTATATAATAATAATTGTCCTAATGAAGTATTAGAATATATTTCTTATTTATTCCTAAAAATTACAATCCTTTCCTTAACCATCGCGTTTTCAGGAGAAAATCTCGACTGTTCTCAGGGAAGACTTCTAGAATAATGAGGGAGTTCTCTAAGAAACATAGAGAGTTTTACCTCGTTTTCTTGACATGGCATAAGCCCAAATCATATCTACAAGTACGGACCGTGAAAGCATCAATGTTAACATTATTATTATTATTATTATTATTATTATTATTATTATTATTATTATTATTATTATTATTATTATTATTATTATCTTGTATTTCGTAGACAAGAAATCCTCAGTCACTTGTTGTCATGATAAACATGAAAACCTAGAGGACAAAAAAGACAAACAGAAGGAAGAAAAGCCGGATCGATATTGGAGATGGGGATGATGGTAAGTAAGGATATCCTGGACCCCAGTAACAAAAGACCAGAGAAAGGAATCACGGTTAAACGATTCCAAAAGGCTTGCTGGCCTGGTCTGTAACGTGGACCTACTCCACCACCCCACCCCCGACCCCACTACGACACACTCTTCTTTATAGAGACACCAACAACTCCTGCCATTATTAAAAAAGTCACCCAGCTCTACGAAAGAATAGAAAGAAGGGCATAAAGGAAGACAGAAAAAGTCATCTGACTTATTGGTGGGTGGGTTTGAAAAAATAAAGCATTGTACGTCGTGGTTCAAGAACAATATGAAAGAGGTCAGTCCGGTGTTATGACGACACAAACCAATACGGCACTCCACCTTGCAAACAAGAACGGACGATATGGAGAGGATTCTCATAATCTGAGGATAACCACCAACACAGATCAATATACAGCGTTTCGTAATAACTCCACGGAGAGGTGAGCAATGAGATAGCCTCGCTCCTTAAGCTAACAGCATGAGCGCGGAAAGAACAGAGAGCAGTCAGCAGGCCTCGTCATCCGTTTTATGAGGGATAGCGGCCTGTTTTATATCTGATTTTAATTTTGATTTTACCGAGTTCGATAGCTGCAGTCGCTTAAGTGCGGCCAGTAACCAGTAATCGGGAGATAGTGGGTTCGAATCCCACGGTCGGCAGCCCTGAAGATGGTTCTCCGTGGTTTCCCATTTTCACACCAGGCAAATGCTGGGGCTGTACCTTAATTAAGGCCACGGCCGTTTCCTTCTCACTACTAGGCCTTTCCTATCCCATCGTCACCATAAGACCTATCTGTGTCGGTGCGACATAAAGCAAATAGAAAAAAAAAAATTATTGTTAACTACTTTGTATTCTATTGACTCTCTTTTAGTTTGTTTTCTGTATATTTTTATTTTGCTATTTGCTTTACGTCGCACGGACACAGATAGGTCTTATGGCGACGATGGGATAGGAAAGGCCTAGTAGTGGGAAGGAAACGGCCGTGGCCTTAATTAAGGTACAGCCCCAGCATTTGCCTGGCGTGAAAATGGGAAACCACGAAAAACCATCTTTAGGGCTGCCGAGAGTGGGGTTCGAACCCACTATCTCCCGGATGCAAGCTCACAGTCACGCGCCTGTAACCGCACGGCCAACTCGTCCGGTATTCTAAAAGGGAAGACGTCGCAAGTCTTCGTATTACGCCCCTTTAAACAACAATCATCATCATCATCATCATCATCATCATCATCATCATCTTCATCTTCAGTGAGCAGCTGACTTCTAATAGTTTGTGCTATAAAGACTAGATGGCGATATGCGGAGTCAAGACGCAAGCAAAGCCACAGCAATGTATCTGGCTGAGTATATTATATTTACACAATACAATCGTATAGTTCGTTTGTCGTTTCACTGTTTATGCTGTATTCCTAAACAAGCTTTTATTTTGGCCTACAGTATTTCCACCACTACAGGAAGTAGGCAAAGCAGTATTTAGTTATCACATGTGAAAATAATTAATTCTCTTTCTAACGCATTACTCAAAAAAAGAAATGATTGGATTATTTACTTAACGTCTTCCAATATTGGGATAATTCGCTACTATTACTACTACTACTTTATGAAAATACAAAGGGAAAAGATCGTCCGAAGGGGCATTAATTCTTAGTGTATTCACTAAAAGATTTTGTTCGTTTGTGGCACATCGTTAGATGATACTTGGTACACTTTTGATTGCATAGAATACATACGCATTTTTGTCACTCGGGCTATGGGTTAATCTGATTGAGCATGTCTTACGGTGGAAACCATGATTGGCGAGTCTCGTTATTTTATGCCTTTGATCTTGATTTTTTTTTTTGCAACGTATAGCCTCCTTTTTTATCTCTCAATTGAGACATTAAACATAATCTTAAATTAAATACTCTCGGCAATATACGCGTTCTGCCCAAACACTAAAAGTCTTAACATTTTTTTCCTTCCTTGTACCCATTGTCGAAAACGTAAGCCTACGTTAAAACCCACTTAAATGTCAATCGTCACCATTAACCAATAAGACTATTAACCAAACGGTATTTCTTTAACTGACCATTCCAGGCTACAAATGACTTCATACCGAGCTCGATAACTGCAGTCGCTTAAGTGCGGCCAGTATCCAGTATTCCGGAGATGGTAGATTCGAACCCCACTGTCGGCAGCCCTGAAAATGGCTTTCCGTGGTTTCCCATTTTCACACCAGGCAAATGCTGGGGCTGTACCTTAATTAAGGCAACGACCGCTTCCTTCCCACTCCTAGCCCTTTCCTATCCCATCGTCGCCGTGCGACGTAAAACAACAACAACAACAAAAAAAAAAGCAAATGACTTCATCTTAACCTTGCAGTTTGTTTTACAAAGGGTTCTTATTGTTACTGCTTTGTCCTTAAACCAGGAATCGCCGCTGTTAACAGCTTACTAGTAAGGCGGATGCAGGATTCTCTACAGGGAGGGGCTGACTTAAAAAAATACCACAAAACAAGAAACGAGTAATTGGGGACATTTTACTTCCTTAGTGATTAAATTTTCCAAGTTTATTTGAAGGAAGTTGTTACAGAGTAGTAAACGCTAGTTAAGGGCATTTGATATTGATGTAATTACATAATTATAGTACATAGTATTTACAGTAGTACCTGTACATCAAGTATACTATGTACGATTACGTATTAGCAGTTTACATCAATCAACGTTTGGCCAGTTATAAATGTGCAAGGCCATTAAGCTGGTTCTCTCCCATTGCACTTGTAGGTTTTTAGCGCGTACATAGTGCCGAGAAATTTCTCTCTGTAGAGTCTGTTGTGACTGGCAGTGTGACAAACATTTGTAGCAATAGTTCAATATTGGGAAAGAAATCTCCTTTGCATAGAGCTAACATATATAGCCTTTTGGCCTTCTACTTTCTTCTATATGAGACGTTATCCAATTATCTCTCCATAGTGATATTTTCGCTTTTAATTCAGCACTTGTTGCTGTGTGCAATCTGCATGATACATCTCTGTTCATTTAATAATTTCCGTCTACTGAAAACTTAGAAAAATGACTGGGAATAAATTCTTCTAAAGGCGTCACTTTGTTAACAATAGTAATCATGTCAACGCCAACAGAAGAAGCCTTTATCTACTAAATGTCGGTGTTTTATTTTCTACTTTTTTTTTTTTTTGACTTTTCAAAGAACGATCAAACTGAAACACTAGAAAATTTACGTTTGCCATTCATTGCATAGAAAATAGTGTACTTTTAGTTAATATTTCAAGAATTACTTGTGAAGTAACAATGTTAACACACTGCACCCACAAGTTTGTCGTAACTTGTGAAATCCTGGATTCGGTGGTCGCTGCCAACATGCATCCTATTGTTGCCAGTCCTCCGCCCACTGCTAGGACGAGTTTGAGTTCAATACTTAGTATCCTATAGCCACTATACTATTATTCATCCCTAGCGTACCTTAGTGATACAGCTTACGTAATGCAGGAACAAAATTGTTAGGTATTATTTCATTAAACAAACACAACTTTGCAGAATTCTAAATTAAACAAGGAGGGGTGTGCTAAAGATCCCCTTATCCCCTCCCTACTTCCGCGTCTATTTACTAGTTAACCAAACTGAATTTCTGCACCATACCTCCGGATTACTGGTAGACCATCGAAGAGATATTCCAAAGGCTGAAAGATTAACAATGAAAAGAAAAAATGCCCAAGCAATGAGCATGATGTGCGTAGCGAGAAATCAATACGAAGGCCATCCATATTCTCATTATCCTGTGAGGTAGAAGAACATACAGCCATATTATTGTGTGGAGAGTACAGAGTGACGTAGAGAGATATTATAAGGGGCCATGATTGGCCGGAGACACAATACACGTGAACTCGTGACAATTGACTCACGCACTGATGGACATGAAGCAATCACGGCCCTCTGGTAACACCGCGACGACAATCTAACGTGACGACAGACGGAAGGAAGGAAATGCAAAAATACAACTGAACATTTTAAATAGAACTTCCTCCTCCTCTTCTTCCATTCCCTCATCTACCCTTCCGTCTGTCTGCTTGCTGTAATTTATAAAGCTCTTGTGTTCATTTTCTATGTGCGCGCTTGGTTGTTGAATGGGATGAGTTAGAGGAATACATATTAAAAACATAGTCAAGTTTCTGGTCGAACTGTGCATTGTCAGACTTTAAAAAAAGAGAGAGGTATTCCATCTCTCCACGAGGAAGAGCAAGTATATTAACGAATGGGCGTGGCATAAAGATAATAAAAAACTGTGAAATAAGTAGAAAGTTTTAAAGCAATAATTATCCTCCAAGATTACGTTAAAACCCATTATTTTATTTCCCACCAGGGCATTGGCTTCATACGAATTTTCAAATCAGTTCAGTCTTTTTTTCTTTTTTTCTTTTTTTTTTGCTAGGGGCTTTACGTCACACCGACACAGATGGGTCTTATGGCGACGATGGGATAGGAAAGGCCTATGAGTTGGAAGGAAGCGGCCGTGGCCTTAATTAAGGTACAGCCCCAACATTTGCCTGGTGTGAAAATGGGAAACCACGGAAAACCATTTTCAGGGCTGCCGATATTGGGATTCGAACCTACTATCTCCCGGATGCAAGCTCACAGTCGCGCGCCTCTACGAGCACGGCCAACTCGCCCGGTAGTTCAGTCTTTTATATGAAGGTAATACATTAAGGCTCCCCGTCGGATTGGCTCGAGTTCGATTCATGTCTGTTTCAAAAGTTTTCTTGGTGTTCAAAGGGGATGTATAGGCCTACAGCTTACTTATAAGAACGGGAAAGATACATCGGTTTTTATTCAGCTCCCCTTTATCCCAAGAGTTTATCACAATTTACTCTTCCAACATCTGTCAACCTCTGAGCGGCTCTTATTATTATTATTATTATTATTATTAGTAGTAGTAGTAGTAGTAGTAGTACCGGGCGAGTTGGCCGTGCGCGTAGAGGCGCGCGGCTGTGAGCTTGCATCCGGGAGATAGTAGGTTCGAATCCCACTATCGGCAGCCCTGAGGATGGTTTTCCATGGTTTCCCATTTTCACACCAGGCAAATGCTGGGGCTGTACCTTAATCAAGGCCACGGCCGCTTCCTTCCAACTCCTAGGCCTTTCCTATGCCATCATCGCCATAAGACCTATCTGTGTCGGTGCGACGTAAAGCCCCTAGCAAAAAGTAGTAGTAGCAGCAGCAGCGAATTCTCCCAATATTGGAAGACGTTAAGAAAATAACCCAATCATTTCCTCAGTGGGTTTTTCTTGTTTTTCCAATAGGTCTTCATTCATTTCGAGAATGCTTGTTTAAGTTCTGCCGAACACACTGATCTGTACTGATTTTGTTGTGGTTGCTCTGATGTAACTTCCCAGTTTACCGGGCGAGTTGGCCGTGCGGTTGGAAGCGCGCAGCTGTGAGCTCGCATCCGGGAGATAGTGGGTTCGAACCCCACTTTCGGCAACCCTGAAGATGGTTTTCTGTGGTTTCCCATTTTCACACCAGGCAAATGCTGGGGCTATGCCTTAAGGCCACGGCCACTTCCTTACCACTCCTAGGCCTTTCCTGTCACATCGTCGCCATAAGACCTATCTGTGTCGGTGCGACGTAAAGCAACTAGCAAAAAAAAAAAAAAGAAAAAACTTCCCAGTTGTTTACTTTGTGTCTGAAGATGTCTCTTTCTAGGACGTCTGTTGAACTTATGTTTGCATTTTTGAGCTCCTTTTGAAGTTCGTTTAGGCAGGGAGTTGAGTTCTTAAGCGAGGTTACAAATCTATTAGGGGCCTATCATTTTTGTCAATCGATTTTCTGGTAATCTATAGTCAGATGGCCGAAAAATTTAATTCGTTTTTTCCTTATGTCAGTTTCGATGTTTTTTGAACTTTACAGTTGTTTTGGTTGATTGTAACCTGTAACCTTCTTGGGTGTATCTTGCTCCTATGATTTTCCTAATTATTATTATTATTATTATTTCGTTTTGGCCATTTATGGACCATGCTACTTCAACAGTTTTCTGTCTTGAGCTTTAACACTCGCCCGGTAGTTGCGCATCATTCTTCGGTGAGCTTCCTTCCTTTCTTCGGTTCACGTCTTGCCTGTCTTCAGTTTAGGTTTTGTTCGAAAACTCTGTAGACCTTCAAGTTTCTACTTTAAAAGGTCACGCTGCAGGATGTCAGGACGTAAGACACCCAATTCTTGTTAGGGGTGCGCAGCTGTGAGCTTGCATCCGCAAGACAGTGGGTTCGAACCCCACTGTCGGCAACCCTGAATATGGTTTTCCGTGGTTCCTCATTTTCACTCCAGGCGAATGTTGGGGCTGTACCTTAATGGAGGTCACGTCCGTTTCCTTCCTACTGCTCCACCGTAAATATTTTCTCTCGTGTTTTGACGCATAAATAGCCGGGCTGAGTGGCTCAGCCAATTAAGGCACTGGCCTTCTGACCCCAGCTTGGCAGTTTCGATCCTGGCTCAGTCCGGTGGTATTTGAAGGTGCTCAAATACGTCAGCCTCGTGTCAGTAGATTTACTGGCACGTAAAAGAACTCCTGCGGGACTAAATTCCGGCACTTCGGCGTCTCCGAAAACCGTAAAAGAGTAGTTACCGGGCGAGTTGGCCGTGCGCGTAGAGGCGTGCGGCTGTGAGCTTGAATCCGGGAGATAGTAGGTTCGAATCCCACTATCGGCAGCTCTGAAGATGGTTTTCCGTGGTTTCCCATTTTCACACCAGGCAAATGCTGGGGCTGTACTTTAATTAAGGCCACGGCCGATTCCTTCCAACTCCTAGGCCTTTCCTATCCCATCGTCGCCATAAGACTTGTCTGTGTCGGTGCGACGCAAAGCCCCTAGCAAAAAAAAAAAAAAAAGAGTAGTTAGTGGGACGTAAACAAATAACATTATTATTGACGTATAAATCATCAATGGTATTATAAAAGACTGACGTATCGTTAAGGCAAAGAATGGAACGCAATGATGTAGCCACTCAAGAGTTTGGAAGTGAGTCAAGGCTGTTTCTATCGACTTGTAACTTCTCAGGTTGGGTGGATCGGTCTCAAGCCACCGCGCGGACCGGAAACGAGATCAACTTCCGGTGAGCTCGACGCCCATCTCCAGCCACGGTGTGACATCACTGGAAATGGCCCGACTCCTCCCGGACATCATCATAAGGCTGTATATCCCGTCCCGGCACCTCTCAAAGTGGCAGCCAACCCCCCTCTCACTAAGATACGAGGTCCAACACTAAACTAGTCAATTAACCCAGATTGTTCTCAACACCGAGCACCGAGCACAGCGCTGTCAATATACAGTGCGTCCCATAAAATGTGGAACGTAAGATAATACACTCCAAAAACAACACGAATATCCTTATGAATAGTTCTTTATTCAGTTCTTGGTAAACCGAAGAAGTGGTGTAAGTCGTAGTTCGGAAGTTCGCCGCATGGGCGTAGCAAAATATTGGCGTGGTCAACGAATTTACTCAACAGTTCAGGACGTACCGTTATACGTCCAATGCTCCTGGTCGGAGACTACCGGGCGAGTTGGCCGTGCGCGTACTAGATAGTAGGTTCGAATCCCACTATCGGCAGCCCTGAAAATGGTTCTCCGTGGTTTCCCATTTTCACACCAGGCAAATGCTGGTGCTGTGCCTTAATTAAGGCCACGGCCGCTTCCTTCCAACTCCTAGGCCTTTCCTATCCCATCGTCGCCATAAGACCTATCTGTGTCGGCGCGACGTAAAGCCCCTAGCAAAAGAAAAAAACATCGGAGACTTTATTTGCCGGCCCCATGGTGTAGGGGTTGTGTCCCTGCCTCTTACCCGGAGGCCCCGGGTTCGATTCCCGGTCAGGTCAGGGGCTTTCACCTGGACCTGAGGGCTGGTTCGAGGTCCACTCAGCCTACGTGATTAGAATTGAGGAGCTATCTGACGGTGAGATAGCGGCCCCGGTCTCGAAAGCCAAGAATAACGGCCGAGAGGATTCGTCGTGCTGACCACGTGACACCTCGTAATCTACAGGCCTTCTGGCTGAGCAGCGGTCGCTTGGTAGGCCAAGGCCCTTCAAGGGCTGTAGTACCATGGGGTTTTGTTTTCTGTTTTTTGGAGACTTTCTTTGTATATTTAAAAAATGCCAACTAATATCTATTCTCTCTCTTCCAATAAAAATTAATCCAGTTTGGCTTTCTATAATGTTATTAATGACTAGCTGTAGTGCCCGGTGCTGCCCAGATAGTTTTTTGAATGCTTTAATTTAGGATCTGTATTACCTCTCAATTATGCGTGAAGTGAGCTTTTGCTGATTTCTCTATTGTGACGTTGATTGATATATTTAGGAATTGCTTTGTAGTTTTAGAGTTTATAATATTGTAAGTTTTAGATTATTTATTTTTCGCGTAAATCTTTGTCCTTGAGGAAGCCCAGATTATCTGGGAAATATGTGATCCATTAAAAAAAAGTAACTGATAACTGTATGTATATATACGATTCCAAAAATATTTCAGTCACTGCTTCGGAATAGAAAAACAAAATTCGGTTTTGACATTTTAGTTTTTATTGCTTTCTATGTTGTAAAGCAATACTTTCCAAATTTAGATCTGATATTAAGACTACCAACTCCTTTGCTGGCTGTCAATTTGACATATCTGTATTCGTAGATATTTGTAAATGCCCATAAGCTAAAAATAAATAAATAAATAAATAAATAAATAAATAAATAAATAAATAAATAAATAAATAAATAAATAAATAAATAAATAAATAAATAAATAACGCCTCTTTACATCATCAGCTAGGATTGGGAATATTGACGAATTTTGACAAATTTTGTATCCAATAGCATTATCCAGGTTTGTCTATGTGCTTCCTAAGATTTGTTGTACCGAGCTCGAAAGCTGCAGTCGCTCAAGTGCGGCCAGTATCCAGTATTCGGGAGACAGTGGGTTCGAGCCCCACTGTCGACCGCCCTGAAAATGGTTTTCCGTGGTTTCCCATTTTCACAACAGGCGAATGCTGGGGCTGTACCTTAATTAAGGCCACGGCTGCTTCCTTCCAACTCATAGCCCTTTCCCGTCCCATCGTCGCCGCAAGACCTATCTGTGTCGGTGCGACGTAAAACCACTAGCAAAAATAGATATATATTGTAAGATCAAACGAAAACCTTTAAACTTCTCAAAACTGCAAATATGAACTTACAGTACACCGCTTGGGAAACAACTTATTTCTGGCTGTAACTATATAGAAGATACTGAAGTAAAGTGTGGTACTGAGTAACGACATTCAGAGCACCATTAGTGGCACCTGGACATTATGAAAGGTGCTACTCGAAAGGTCAGGTGTGCTGAAATAGCACTTCATGGCACAGTGAGGAAAGTAACGGCAAACTACTTCACTCATCACCCTGCCTTGAAGTCCTCATTATAGACGGCAACGTCAGTTTCTGGCTATCCCCTATAAACTTCGGTGATGTTATTTGAGGATTTCACTGGTCTCAGAGTTGACGACTTCGAGACATGAATGTATAGTTGGGCCCACGAGAGTTGAAGTCTGACGTTTAGCGCCACCGGCGAGAAAAAGTTGACTAACGCTGCTCGAAAATTGTCTGTTGCTATGGCAACAATAAGAGATGCCACATTTAAGAACGCTATCGCCACGTGGGTTGGCTTGCTCTTAGTCGCTTTTGTGATATTATTCGGAGTAGTACTGTGTTTGCTGCGTTAGTTGTTGCTGGTTTATGTAATTATTGACATGTTTGTTACCTGAATATTATTTTCGTTGTTATTTTATTTTTTTGTAAATTAGTTAGTGGCTAGTTGAACAGTTCTATTCTCTATTTGATCTGTACATTTGTTGAGGTTATTGTCAGGTTAGTGAATATGAAATCTCGTATTTACGTGTTCTGTCATAAATGACGGAATTATTAACATGACCTTAGGAACGGGTCAAAGTTTATTGAATTGCGTTAGGCCAACATAGTTGATTAAATATTCAGCCTGTATGAAAGAGTGATATGCCGCAGATTGAGGTAACTATGACAACGCAGCTTACTTCGTAGTTACTGCTTTCGCCGCTCAAATGTCAGACTTCAACTCTCGTGGGCCCAAGTGTAGTCATATGGACGCAAAAGGTTGTAGATGTAGATGAAGAGGACTATACAACGAAAACATCAGCAATTTTCAAAGTTTGATTATAAGATAATGAGTAGGAAAAGTAAATTTGTTTGTTTTCACTTATTGCGAAGATAAAAAAAAAAGTAATCAGATATATTAGCAAAATGTAAACCTTTGTATATCTTCAACGAATAATCATCCAAACTAACTGCTGGCCTAGGAGGAGTTGTAGCATAATGGAGAGAAATCTCTACACCCTAATCAGCCTTAAGAGCACTCTAAGTTTAATTACCAAACATCGATATTGTAAGAGTGACAGCTGACATACTCAGGGCATTTACAATTGATTAAATTCTCACCCAGAAGTGTACTTGTGTAGGGGTAAACTGGACTCTTTAGAAAAGTCCAGAAATGGAGTGGTTCCCTATTTGTGTCACCAGGAGCGCCAGCTGCGGTCTATACCGCCTTACAATGCTCTCGCCTCTTGAAGATTATGAAAGCACAATCTCCTGTTCTCGTAAGTCCTTTGTATCGTGTTAACATTGTTATGATATCCAAACAGGAAGCATTGTGTGGATCACAATCTTGTATGAAGTGCAGTGAAATTGAGCCTGTGGTTCACGTTAAGTGTATCTCAGGAGGTCTTATGTTTGTATATTACAGAGGCCAAGAATACGTTACTGCTACCGTTCGACTTTGTAGGGTCCTAACTTGTTCCACTTGTTTCATAAAATAGCAAATAGAAAACAATCAACAGAGTAAGATGAATACGTTTTTCAATAACTGTCATAGATTAACATATATTTTATAAAATCCCGAGATCCGTCTGTCTTTATCAGCGATACTGGGGAGTTTGCAATACTGAGAGAGAAACATGAACACTACAGCAGTTGAAATGGCCGCCAGTTTAAGTTTCAAAGAAAGACAGAATAACGTTCTCACGATTAACACTTCTTTTTACCTCTTAAAGAGTAAACAGTTTCTTTCTGGGACGTAAATGCATTTTCAACGACGCGCACATTGCCATCTATCGATATGAGTTCAAACTACGTCCAATTTTGTGCGGCCGACTTGATGCGTCGCTCTACAGTAGCTAGGCACACAGCAATATAATATATTCGAATATTTCCTAACACAGTTAAAGAAAACCAAATCACCACACCATTAAAAAACGAATTAGCGCATAAATTAAAATCCTTGTTTAGGATGAAGTTACAACGATAAATCACTTTGTTCTTGTTTCTATAACATTTTTGCTGGAAGTACGAAAAGGTGCACAAGAATGTCACAAATTCCAAGATTTGTAAACACAATTTAAAAAGTATAATCACCACACTACACAATAATAAATAAACTCATTAGCGCATAACTGTCAGATCTCAATATCAAGCCAACAAGCACCTCATTGCGAACACATTGCCAACATTTACGACAGCAAATCCATATAAATAAAACTGGAAATGCGGCGATTTGCGGTGTACAGCTTCCTGTCAGTGGGTAGTAGGCCAGCGCTCCAGCGGCATTGGGGTGAAACTTTCCAATTACAGCTTTATGCTGGGCTTCACAAGCGATTGTCAAGGCCGGTATAAGGAGCGCAGTGAGGGATCCAGTCGGCCGTGGTGTAATCGGAGTAGTTTCACAGCTCGACACGTGGCGCTGGCGGCCTTAGTTTTTGCGGTAGAAACGAATACTCGTCTGCAGAAAAGCTGTTGGCCTTGATTGCCGATTTATCTTAATTTCGAGGTATGGAGGAGTAGTTACATTGGCTAATACTGTTAAAATTCGTAATCCTAAAGACTAACTTTCGTTGATATTTGCCAAAATAATATCGTGAAATTATCCATTATCAGTTATCCATAGCATTTAGATACATAATAGAACTTACCACAAGGATATTGTTCTTCTGGTGTTAATCTTGAGATTAAACGTCACTGTTCAGTAAGAGTTTTAAAATTCTTCAAATGCTGTTGGCAGTAGGAGTGTGGTCGAAACATAAAATAGTTATTTTTTTTCTACTTAAATATTCTGTGTATTGATAACAGAAATATCTTGACTCAAAAATGTTTAAATTTTAATATCAATACATTGTTTCATTTTACTCATACTTTGCAATAAAATGTAACATAAAATTTCACCTAGATAAAAGTATTTTGAGAAAATACTGGATAAAATGTTCAATGCACAAATAACACCCAGCTCAATACGTTGACCTTACTATCGTAACTGTAACAGTTCCTACTTGTCTGTGTTTAAATGTTGAAGTTCAGGTTATCTTGTGGGGGATGGGAAGATTGGAAAGGATACACAAAGAAGACGGAAGGAAGCGGTCGAGGGCTTATGAGAGGTACCATCCCGGCATTTGCCTGGAGGAGAAGAGGCTGTCATGTGACTGCCTAAAGTATTATTGAATAAAAGAAAGATTAGGGATAATAAATACCAGAAAATAGAAACTGAAAATTAAGATGAAAGTGCTCGTTGAAGGGTGGTAGTAGGGAGCTATGACCGCCTCGGAGGCGTAATGGTCAGTGTGATGTGCTGCCACCCCTGGAGGCCCGAGTTCGATTCCCGGCTTTGCCACGAAATTTGAAACGTGGTACAAGGACTGGAACGGTTTCCACTCAGCCTCGGGTGGTCAACTGAGTGGAGGGGATTCGATTCCCCCTCAGCCATCCTCGAAGTGGTTTTTCGTGGTTCCCCACTTCTCCTCCAGGCAAATGCCAGGATGGTAGCTAACATAAGGCCTCGGCCGCTTCTTTCCGTCTTCCGTGTGTATCCTTTCCAATCGTCCCATCCCTCACAAGGGCCCTATTCAACATAGCGGACGAGGCCGCCTGGGTGAGGTACTGGTCCTTCTTTACAGTTGTATCCCCGAGCCAAAGTTTCACGCTCCAGGATACTGCCCTTGAGGTGGTAGAGGTGGGATCCCTCGCTGAGTCCGAGGGAAAAACCAACCCTGGAGGGTAAACGGATTAAGAAAGAAAGTAGGGAGCTATAATACAAACATAGGTGTTTCAATTATCCTTGTGTTCTTTTCACAAGCTGCTCTACGTCGTACCGACACAGAGGCGACGATGGGACAGGAAAGAGCTGGGAGTGTGAAAGAAGCAGCCGTGGCGTTAATTAAGATACAGCCCCAGCATTTGGCTGGTGTGAAAATAGGAAACCACTGAAAACCATCTTCAGCGCTGCCGACAGTGGGATTCGAACCCACTGTCTGCCGAATACTAGATACTGCAGCTATCGAGCTCGGTATCCTTGTACTTATAATGTAATATCTGCTTCAGGCATATCGTCACATGGCAATAGTCCGGCTCCATGGCTAAATGGTTAGCGTGCTGGCCTTTGGTCACAGGGGTCCCGGGTTCGATTCCCGGCAGGGTCGGGAAGTTTAACCATAAATGGTTAATTCCCCTGGCACGGGGACTGGGTGTATCATTTCATCACGACGCGCAGACCTGCACTGGCGAGCCCAAGTCCTCGGACACATCCCGGTACTATATGCCATAGGCCATTTAATTTACATGGTGATAGTTGTTCTACGGTGAAGCTGACATATGAAAATGAATTTGTAACTAAATCTCAACAATATCAGAACTCATCACCCCTCATCAGATTATGTTTCCATAGATTTCAACTTAGTGTTCTCGGTTTTGTCAGCTTATTTGTAATGGGAGGCAAGTGATAAATGATTTCTGAAAAATGCAAAAAGTTATTTCCTGAAAGATGACAAATGTTACCACCTATTATTATTATTATTATTATTATTATTATTCCTGGACTTTTCCCAAATTATTCGGGCCGGCGCCAGGTGTAGTTTGGCCCTATTTTACGTCTCGATGCCCTTCCTGACGCCAACCCTATGTGGAGGGATGAATTATTGTAAGTTTTCCCCCTCGTGCTACCGGCCACAAAGAGCCTTTGGCCTGCCAAACGACCATTGCTGAGCCCGAAGTCCTTCAGATTACGAAATGACCCGAGTCAGCACGAAGAATCCTCTCGGCCCTTAAGTTATTCTTGGCTTTCTAGACCGGTTCCGCTATCTTACCATCAGATAGCTCCTAAATTGTTATCATTTGGGCTGAGTGGACCTCGATGCAGCTCTCAGATTCAGGTAACAGTTCTTGAACTGGCCGGGGATTGAACCCAGTTCTTCGGGATAAGAGACAGGCGTGCTAATTATTATTAGTATTATTCTTTCTTCGTTTTGCCAGCCTGAGGCTATTTAGCTGGTGTTGTTACCTTCTTCTTTCCCCGAAATCTCTTCATCGTCTTTCTGTGGCTTTTCTTGCGATCTTCTGATCAGGCTATGCTGGTGGTAGTGCTTGGATTGTGTGTAAAGCGGTGATTGTCGAATAATTTTCTGAACTTAGATCTGTCTAACACAATGTCTTTTGCGATACCTATTTCTTGAAAATTATTATTATTATTATTATTATTATTATTATTATTATTATTATTATTATTATTATTATTATTATTTTATTGGCTTCCTACCCTAGGCGGTAAAATTATTCTCTGTTGGCTTGTAAGGCCGTGAGTTCGATTCCCCGTTAGGTGGTTGATAAATTGAGAAACGAGGTTTCCACTTCTGCAGTGTCTATTGTTCGCAATTCTTCCTACCTAAATTTCGGTTATCGTTCTTCAATCACTGTCTCATGTATCACTTCCTTTATTTTATCTAGAACGATGTTAAAGCTCTCCACTTGTACCTCATATCTATCACCGATCGCCATAGAAGAGGAAGAAAAAGAAGCTGAAGATTCATCCTTCACATCACATGGGAAAAGGGAACACGAAGATAAGAAAATGAGGGAGGATAAAAAGCAGGATAGAAAACGTATAGCGCTTTCCTTCTTGTCAATGAATGGCCTTGTCAAAATGAAATTTGCATTAGGGACCATCCATAAGACCCTGTTTGCAGAAGAATGGACCTTGGAGATAGCGGCGTACATTTTTTAGAAAAAAAAATAACGTTGTTAATGTTCCATTTATTAACACTATCGGCGTGAGTAATGGGTGTCAAGGGAGCGGAGACAGAACAGACCACTTCGTAGCTAACGGTCTGTGTGATCGGACACCGTAATAGTCTGTAGCTAGCTTGGGGTTCGCCAGTTGAATTAGCAAGAGAGTGTGTGAAGGAGCAAACCAGAATCATGTTAATGCGGCAATAGTAAGATTCATTAAAAATCAAATCATCCATCCTCCAGTAAAGGCGACCATAAAGGTGCGGAATACATAATTAATTTACAGTACAGGTAGACCTCGTTATACGCGTTAGTTACGTTCCGCTGAATTGGCGCGCATACCGAATTCGCGTAAATCGAGAGTCATTTTATATGTAAAATATAGGATTTGGTTTCCGTTTACTCACATAAAGCGGAGATTATTAGTTTTTTTAAAAAAATAACCATTATCATGTTTCTGAAACACTGAAACACACATCAATAAACTAAACTCTGCATACAAGCTCTTAGCTTTATCTTGAATAGCATCTCCAGAGAGAGGCATGTGTTGTTGGTTGTTGATGCTCGATCCTATTCATTCTTTCCATCGCTTCCGAGCTAGATGTGGTCACTCCAGTCACACTTAAATTAGTAGAAGGTTGAGCAGATTTTTCGAATTGATTCCGCACTGTCACCAATAGTTCTCACATAGGATTCACGAAGTCCCAAAGCAAGCTGAATGTCAACACTACGCTCACGTTTCTCAAAGCTGTCCAAAACTTTTAACGTTGTTTCTAACGAATATGGCTTTGCTACACGCTTCTTTCCTTCGACAGTCACACTTTCTGTCCTTTTTCCCGGCGTTTTAAACACGAAACCTGTCAAGTGCAACTTTACAGCTCTACTGACCGGAACTGACGATTCACGTCTCGACAAACACCACAGAAGATGTACGTAGATATGCGCTTGCAGCGTTTAACTTTGACGCGCGACGTAGTGTACGTTACAGAGTTCGGCACGCATGTCTATACCCGCCTTAAGGCATTACAGCTTCCACGTACTGTTACCAGATGGCTGCAATAGACTTAAAACCCAAATCGCGGATAACGAATCCGCGTATAACGGGGTTTACCTGTATGTAATTATAATAATTAAATAATATTCTTTCTGGAAAATTCATCGGAAGGAGATTACGATTTCAAGTACAAATTCAACTGTATAATCTGCAGAGAATCTCTTACGATCTGTAATAAGATTTACTCTATTTCGTAAAAAGGAATGTTTAAATTTTGAAGGAGAGTAGCTGTGTTGTTCGGCAGGGTACGTCTAGATCCAAACAGGAGGCTTCTAACAACCCATTGATCAAGAGGAATATTATATTTGGCCGATATATATGGCAGACATGGTGTATAAATCACGTTTTTTTCAGATTAACATCCTGAGGTTGCAGGTTCGTCTCGAAGCGAATGGTAGGGTCTAACACCATCGCTTTATTCTCTTCCTTACTGATGGCTATGATGCCCAGTCTTCTGGTTGAATCGTCGGTAGAGATGCAGTGAACTTCTTCATGCACCTCCCATTCACGCTGCCTCAGACCTTGAGCAATATTGATGTCCTTAGTCGATGGTGACGATTGTTACGTATTCATTCTGTGATTCTTCAGAACCCCAGCACATGTCCAAGCGTATACTCCAGTATATACTAAAAAAGAACTGTTATGTTATCAGTAATTGATTGCCTTAATAGATAGTTGAAACAAGATCTGGCAATTCTTTTTTTGAAAAATTGAACTTAAAAATCGGGTTGCAATGCACACGCAGAAAGTTAAAAGTCGAATTTGATCAGAATTAAAATACTATACTTTTTAAGTAACAGGACTGAAAATATCAAAAGAAAAGACGAAATTCATGACTAACATTAAAGATGGACTGAAGTTTCTCGAAAGAGAGACAGGACGAATCATAAGGGTGAAGAATTTCAAGTACCTTGGTGAGACCATACGGGAGAGTGGTCTAGGAATATCTGCAGTGGAAGATCGGATCTCCGAAATGGAGAGAGCATGCATTATGGATTAACAGAAAACGTCAAAGAAGGGCATATCCTGGAAAACTAAACTAAAATACTAAAACACACTGTTTTTGAATTACAAGTTGGAAAAGCTCCAAGTCTTAGAAAGAAGAAACTGTCTAGATTGAAGGTGGATGGAAACTTAGGAGCATCAAAGAAGTTTAGTAGAAGGTGGACAGAATCTCGGAGACCATGAAGAGGGGGAGGTTGGCATTTTTAGGACATTTGAACAGAATGAATGGAAATAGACTTACGGTACCAAACAGATTTGTGATTACTTCTGGAAAATGAAGACCACTGCAGCATGGATTAAGTAAACATCTCGGTGGTCCAAATGTTAGACAGAAATACATTTAGGCCTTCCATATCGGTGACCTAAGGATATCCTTTCCTAAACCACCTGGCCAGTTCGACTTACAAACAAGTTCCATAAAATTTAGGGGTACGGCCCTTTAGAAACACCTGGAATTTATGTTACTCTTTCTACAATGTGGAAGTGCGGGCTAGTCATACTTCCTAACAACCAAATTATTTTGCATTCTAACCTATCAAAAGCAAAGTCATTCCGTACAGGGCATGAAGGCCCTTGGAAGGGTGGAAGGTAAAGACTTCCACTATCCGTAACCTCGGCACTTGATGGGGTTGAGTGGTTAGCTCTACGCCCGGCCTGGTAACATTTTTGGTGTAGGCTGGGTGAACCTCAGGGCCATGATTCTAACCTATCACTGTCCTTTTTTATTTTGGCTTTCGGTCTTAACGACCGTTTAGCCAGCTACAATGTTAGATATTTCTGATTAATTATGAAATGACAATTTTTTATGTTTCTGATTATTAATTATGAATCGACTCTGATGAATTGAATTTATACATTTAGGACTAACACAAAAACCAAACCCCCGAGCCGGAGAAATTAACTAGACGAAGTTAAAATATCCGACCCGGCCGGCGATCGAACCCGGGATCCCAGTGACCACATGCCAGCACGCTAACCATTTAGCCATGGAGCCGGACAACCTATCACTGTCTAAAAATCCCGAGTCTAGATACAACGTGCGAATCTTTTCCGAAAATTTTCTCTAATATTTAAGTGAATTTCTGAGTTCTACAGTATTACTTTAATAAGATCTCACAACCAGGCCGAAGTAGATGTTAGAAGATTTTTAGGTTTGGGACGGAGCAGAATGAAACTAATATTGACATTTGTACGCGGCTCTTGTCCACTGCACGCTACAATAACACACGGCATATTGGGCAAACTGAAGCTCCAGATATTGCGTTCCACACAGACGCTCTCAAACACACCCACAGCGGAGGCCAAAATTTACGTGGCATATTCCCTCCCCCCCTCTCACCGCACTAACCTTCATTACGGTACCGTACTGCTCTGGTGTTGTCCTTCAAGAAATGTGAGGACTGTATGAGTCTAGAATAGAATTTTGCTAATACATTGTTTCCACTGTTTTGAAAAATGAATTAACCGTACGCCGTTAAGTCATCAGCCTGGCCGGGAATCGAACCTGGGAACCTCGGTTCCGAAGGATAGGGTGTCGACCATTCAACCAATAAGCTAGACAAATACTGCCAAGAAAAAACACTGACTATAAACACAGAACCTGTTTAAAATACAACCTAATTATTAGCTTCTTTCTTCTTCTTAAGATGTCCTCTCCCTATGAATATCGGCGATCCAATTGATTACGATAACTTTCGAAACGGCGGCTCGAAAAATTTAAGTGGAAGTTCTTCCATACCAACGATGCAGTAGTGATGGGATAATCGAATACAAAATAATCGCTTATTCGATTATTTCCATTCGATTATTTTTCGATTATTCATTCGAATTAATGAGGCAATCGAATAGTTTATTTTTTCCATTCGATTATTTTTTTTGTTATTCATTCGAAACTCCATTCGAATCAATGAGGCAATCGAATAGTGATTTTTTCCATTCGATTATTTTTTCGATTATTCATTCGGAACTACATTCGAATGAATGAGACAATCGAATAATGATTTTTTACATTCGATTATTTTCTCGATTATTCATTCGAAACTCCATTCGAATCAATGAGGCAATCGAATAATGATTTGTTTGCATTCGATTATTTTCTCGATTATTCATTCGAAACTCCATTCGAATCAATGAGGCAATCGAATAGTGATTTATTTTACATTCGATTATATTTTCGATTTTCCATCCGACACACTTAAACCGAAAAATTGATTCATGACGCATCCGAATAATTCTATGGCATACAACTGAATGATACTTGAAACTCATTCGATTATTTAAATAATCAGATGGAGATTATTCGATCATTATAAGTATTGGATTATCCACTCACTGCGATGCAGGTCATTAAGCCAGGAACTTTTCCGTCTCCCCACAGATCGTTTTTCTCCAATTTTCCTCTAGATGATGAGTACAAGCATCATCGAGAGGAAAACTCAATATCATTCACCTCTCCATGATGTGTCTGAGCTTTCGTTCCTTGATGGTTGCTAGAAGCCCTTTTGTCTTATTTTAACAAGTTGAGGATTTTCTCATTGGTCTTCCTTTCTACACTGACAGTGACAATGCAACACCAAGAAGGAGTGGTTCGAAAGGGATGAAAGTTGGGGAAAAAACAGAGACGGCACGGACGAATAATTGATGTTTATTTCAAACCGATATGCAGGTTACACAATGCGCACGGCATCGACTCAGTAGGATGTAGGACCACCGCGAGCGGCGATGCACGCAGAAACACGTCGAGGTACAGAGTCAATAAGAGTGCGGATGGTGTCCTGAGGGATGGTTCTCCATTCTCTGTCAACCATTTGCCACAGTTGGTCGTCCGTACGAGGCTGGGGCAGAGTTTGCAAACGGCGTCCAATGAGATCCCACACGTGTTCGATTGGTGAGAGATCCGGAGAGTACGCTGGCCACGGAAGCATCTGTACACCTCGTAGAGCCTGTTGGGAGATGCGAGCAGTGTGTGGGCGGGCATTATCCTGCTGAAACAGAGCATTGGGCAGCCCCTGAAGGTACGGGAGTGCCACCGGCCGCAGCACATGCTGCACGTAGCGGTGGGCATTTAACGTGCCTTGAATACGCACTAGAGGTGACGTGGAATCATACGCAATAGCGCCCCAAACCATGATGCCGCGTTGTCTAGCGGTAGGGCGCTCCATAGTTACTGCCGGATTTGACCTTTCTCCACGCCGACGCCACACTCGTCTGCGGTGACTATCACTGACAGAACAGAAGCGTGACTCATCGGAGAACACGACGTTCCGCCATTCCCTCATCCAAGTCGCTCTAGCCCGGCACCATGACAGGCGTGCACGTCTATGCTGTGGAGTCAATGGTAGTCTTCTGAGGGGACGCCGGGAGTGCAGGCCTCCTTCAACCAATCGACGGGAAATTGTTCTGGTCGATATTGGAACAGCCAGGGTGTCTTGCACATGCTGAAGAATGGCGGTTGACGTGGCGTGCGGGGCTGCCACCGCTTGGCGGCGGATGCGCCGATCCTCGCGTGCTGACGTCACTCGGGCTGCGCCTGGACCCCTCGCACGTGCCACATGTCCCTGCGCCAACCATCTTCGCCACAGGCGCTGCACCGTGGACACATCCCTATGGGTATCGGCTGCGATTTGACGAAGCGACCAACCTGCCCTTCTCAGCCCGATCACCATACCACTCGTAAAGTCGTCTGTCTGCTGGAAATGCCTCCGTTGACGGCGGCCTGGCATTCTTAGCTATACACGTGTCCTGTGGCACACGACAACACGATCTACAATGACTGTCGGCTGAGAAATCACGGTACGAAGTGGGCCATTCGCCAACGCCGTGTCCCATTTATCGTTCGCTACGTGCGCAGCACAGCGGCGCATTTCACATCATGAGCATAACTCAGTGACGTCAGTCTACCCTGCAATTGGCATAAAGTTCTGACCACTCCTTCTTGGTGTTGCATTTTCTCTGTCAGTCAGTGTATGCAGGTTATTTGCAGCATTCTTCTGTACAAGTAGGCTACTTTTCCAAAGCTTCAATTCGCCTCTCCAGCAAAGGATTGTGCATCCAGCCTTCAAAACCATCCACGTTTCCAAGTTAAGAGCCCCTGGGCCCCCACAGGGGGTTGATTGGACAAGACTAGGGATGGGAAAGAAATGATCATGGCGTTAATTAAGGTACAACCCCAGCATCTGCCTGGTGCGAAAATGGGTAACCATTATAAACTACCTTTAGTGCTGACGATAGTGGATTCGAACCAACTATCTCCCGAATGCAATCTCACTCTGATGTGACACAAACCGCGTGGCCAACTCGCTCGCTGAGGCCGTGTATCAGCTAATACAAAGTGGAGGTACCACATGCTTCCCCTAGTACACCGGCACTGCATTGTCCTACATAGGAGGCTTGTACTCGTGTCTCAGTGGAGCACTAGCCTCCAGCGTCTTGGATAAGTGTAGCAATAATATATGTAAGAAATTTATTTCACTTCCACCTATTCAATACAATTTAAAATATTGACGTTTGAGTTAAAAAACTATTAATATGAGAGTTGGGACGTGTTTCGCCCTTTCCTATGGGGCATCATCAGCCGTATCAATACCTCAAATCCTACCAGGTACCTGGTTAAAATTTGTTCTAAAATCTGCTGCGAAATTGAATACATTTAAAAAACTTACAAACCATATCGTTACCTATGTATAAAATTTTGTAGGATTTATAGAATTTGAGGTGTTGATACGGATGATGATGCCCCATAGCAAAGGGCGAAACATGTCCCAACTCTCATATTAATAGTTTTAACTCAAACATCAACATTTTGAATTGTATTGAATAGGTGGAAGTGAAATAAATTTCTTACATTTAATATAAGATACTTTCAATATGGATTTGTGATTATTTTCATTACTTGTAATAGGTGTAGCAATCCAACTGATGGGGTGAACCGCTGGTAATTTCACGATTTCAATATAAATGAGCTAAGGGCATGGTGAGTCGTCAGTCTCGTATGTTAGCATGTGTAGGACTAACCTGATGACCTGTGCTATTATGGTAACTGTACTAGCATTTATAACCGTAATTATTTATGTCCAGATTTTGCGTTAAGCCCTAAATTCTTTTGAATTTTCCCTTCGGTTAAATCTGATTTTTTTGTTTGTTAAAGGACGCTAATTCGTGAAGGATGAGGTAAGTTTGCAGCTTATTCCCCTTGTGTTCGGGGAGGACAGTTCCCTGGTCCTGTCCAGGGCGACCGCTGACCGCAGTTCCAGCCTAATGCGACTTGGCAGGACTTGTCTTTTGTCTAATCAATACAGCATCTGAGAGTGACCACAACTCCCTAGACCAGACCACCCACCCCCACACACAACTTTAGTTCAAGTCTGTTACGTGATACCCTGCCTTCCTTCCTCCCTTCCTTCGTTCCTTGTCTGCCACAATGCATATGCAGTCCACACTGAACAGATAATGAATGAACTTCAACCCCCACTAAAAATCTTGCCATTTCTACCCCTCACACACCCACTTTCATCTCAAAACAGATTATCCTCAATCAGTGTCATATTCAGATAACTTGAGCTCAATTTATTTAAAAAACATTCAAGTGACAACATTTTATCGCATACAGGTTGACTCAATAAAATGAAAACACGATATATTTTAATGCCTTTGCTGGCAGGACGTAGTGTTTACAGTGCACTATGTCTTCTGGTATGGGCTAGAGCAATATTGTTACTTTCATTGATCTGTCTCAGCTTTATCCTTGGCTTTGACAAGATGAAAGTGACTGAGGTATGAGTGATGCTAGTAATGCCATTCCTTATGCAGGCAGTCCCTGCTATGAATGGTGTGAAAATGTTGCTCATAGGGTCAGTTGATGCATGCATTTCAGTGGGCTTGGCAGACTGATATGTAATAGCAACTTCTGGCTCAGTGAGGAAAGCAACGGGAAACTACCTCACTCCTCATTTTCCTAGTACACCTCTTCAGTGTTGCCTAGGCCATTTATGACAGCTGATGGCGGAGCTGTTGAGGATCTAACCAGCCTTCGAGCTGAGGACTAATACATACATACATACATACATACATACATACATACATACATACATACATACATACATACATACATACATACATACATACATATATTTTAAACCAGAGATCTAATGCTATTTGATCTTTACTCAGAACAAAATAACCGAGGTAAAGTTAGTTATGTACCGTAATTAAGAAATAGATAGTCTTGAGCACATAATTATGTCTGTGAAGAGATCCTGAACGTGACATTAAAATATGTGTATTTTGGTTGAAAAGAGCAGGAATGTCAAGGTAACGAGCTGAAAACAATTCTGCGTGCATGAGAAACAGCTGTTCGGAGTGCTAGGCTACAACGTTACCAGATAGCACAAGCCTGGAGCGATTTACATTACACGTTCATAACTACAGTAGTCCGTACAATTTTTCATATAACATACATCATTATAGACCGTTATGCCTTTCAGCGTTCAGTCTGCAAGCCTCTGTGAATTTACTACACGTCGGTACAATCCTGTATTTGCAACTAGTTTCCTGGCCTCATTTAGTTCTATACCTCTTAAATCGTTAGAAACTAATACATAATAAAATGTGTTCAGTACGGTGTTTGCATAATATGCTTTGAAATAACCGTTTAATAGGAAAACAGATAATTACTTTAAAGTTGCCACGTCCGTCTCTGTTGTGTGGTGGTTAGTGTGATTAGCTTGCACCCTGGAAGGCTTGGGTACAATTCCCAGCTCTGCCACGAAATTTGAAAAAGTGGTACGAGACTGTAACAGGGTCCACTCCGTATTGGGAGGTCAACTGAATAGAGGGGGTTCGATTCCCACCTCAGCCATCCTCGAAGTGGTTTCTCACTTCTTCTCAAGGCAAATGCCAGGATGGTATCTAAAGTAAGGCCTCGGGCGCTTAATTCCCTCTTCGCTATCCTTTACAATCTTCCCTACCCCCCACCCCCACAAGGCCCCTGTTCAGCATAGCAGGTGAGGCCACCTGATGAGGTACTTGTACTCCTCCCCGGTCGGATTCCCGACCAAATATCTCACGCTCCAGGACAACACTCTTGAGGTGGTAGAGGTGAGATCCCTCGCAGAGTCCGATGGAGAAACCAGCTCTGGAGGTTATAATAATAATAATAATAATAATAATAATAATAATAATAATAATAATAATAATAATAATAATAATAATAATAATAATATTTTAGATTGATACTTTCACGGACCATCATTGTAGACATGATAATAAAGTTGTTATAAACAATGAAGTACAAAATAAAAGGGATCTTTTAGAGGCTTAATATCTCAACTCTCCTAACAATTATGAAGCCGAATAATGCCACTTATATATCGCTACTGTAGAAAAACGTTGTTTTTATAAACTTAAACTAAAGAAAATGATCTACGATAGAAGAAGCACCTCTTCAAGCAACCGTTTTGATTTTTTTTAAATGCACAAATACAAAAACAGTAACACATTAGTGTGCCAAGCCTTATACCACAACCTATGTTGCTGTATGTTTCCACAATACTTGTGACCAAAACAGGTTACTGGAACCTGTCGTCGGCAAGCGTGTACACCCCTGAGACAGCAAGGAGACGTGCGCCCGCGTGCGCATATATTTTAACACGGGCACTGTGTTTGACAAGCTTTGACACCCGTGGAATAGAGTGATTTTTTTTTTCTGAATTAAAAAAAACATATAATATGAGTAAGTACCTGGAACCTCATGACCACTGCACAGCATCCCATAATGCACGGAGACTGGTCCGAGTAAAGTTCAAGATGGGGGGATCTTTCTTCACAGCATGCCAGACGTGCTCAATAGGAATACGTTCAGGTCAGATGAAAAACAGTAAAAATGGGTAGGAATGTTAGGTTCAGAATACTGTATTTACGAGCAAATCTCCGAACGCTTCTTCTATAGTTACCTATATTCAAGTATCCTTCCACCAAATAAAGGGGCTGCCTGGCCGAGGCGGTAAAGGCGTGCTCGGTTCGCCCGGAAGGACGTGGGTTCGAATCCCCGTCAGGAAGTCGTAAAATTTAAGAAGCGAGATTTCCACTTCCGGAGGTTCATATGGCCCTGAGGTTCACTCAGACTACACAAAAATGAGTACCAGGTTAATTCCTGGGGGCGAAGGCGGCCGGGCGTAGAGCTAACCATTCTACCCCATCACGTGCCGCGGTTAACAATGGTGGAAGCCTTTACCTCCCACTCCTCCAAGGACCTTCATGGACTGTACGGAGGTGACTCTGCTTTGCTTTCCACCAAATAAATTCCAATCGATTACTTAATACTCAAGCAAGAGTCGCACAAACGTTCCAATATAATTCTCAGAAGCAGGTAACAGCTGGAATGTTTTGTGCACTTGGCTTCTCAGCCCGTGTGGTCAGTGCTGTTACAGTAAGTGTTGCAGGAGATATTCATTTTACAGAAACTGAAGATGATCTGAAACCTCAACATGGCCCCTGAATACCTCATTGCTCTTGTGGTAGAAATAAATAACAAGTCACAATTTTTACAAAAAAAAAAAAAAACAGGTTCCCCTTGAGAGAATGTGCAGTAAGCGGGAAATGAAGCCTGTGCTACAGAATAGATGGCGGGTATCGAACTCGAGATGGTTGGATGGAGGGAAGGAAGGAAGGATTGAGGAAAGACCCTAGCCGCGCCCTGTAATAAGGGAGGGCGGCAGCCTTGAGTGTCTGCCATCCGGGGCGTGGTGGACAGCGCCCTACGGAGCTCACTTGGTCATCTCCCGAGATGCAGGCCTGCGCTGCTGCTGTACCCGTTCTGTTGTCTTCACGTTCGTCAATCCTCTGAAGAACAGCATACAAATCTCTGTCTGTCCGAACCTGTTGTACTCCAACACTGAAATAAATCATCAAATTATGCCAGTCCAGGCGAGGTGGTGAAGCCATACTTAGAAGGATGCGAGTTCGATATTTTCTCTTCTGTGCCTCCGTGGCCAGCCTATCATCACTGGGTTTCATGGTTCAAATTCCGGTCATTCCATGTGAGATTTGTGCTGGACAAAACGAAGGCGGGACAGATTTTTCTCCGGGTTTTCCCTGTCATCTCTCATTCCAGCAACTCTCTCCATTATCATTTCATTTCATCTGTCAGTCACTAATCAACCGGGAGAGTTGGCCGTGCGGTTAGGAGAGCGCAGCTGTGAGCTCGCATCCGGGAGATAGTGGGTTCAAACCCCACTGTCGGCAGCCCTGAAGATGGTTTTCAGTGGTTTCCCATTTTCACACCAGGCAAATGCTGGGGCTGTACCTTAATTAAGGCCTCGGTCGCTTCCTTCCCATTCCTAAGCCTTTCCTGTCCCATCGTCGCCATAAGACCTATCTGTGTCGGTGCGACGTAAAACAAATAGCAAAAAAAAAAGTCATTAATCATTGCCCCAGAGGAGTGAGACAGGCTTCGGCAGCCAGCACAGTTCCTATCCTTGCCGTTAGATGAGGGCTTCACGCATTCCATTCCTGACCCGGCTGAAACTGGAAACTTATGGAGGGGCATATGGCCCCGAGGTTAACTTAGCCTACAACAGAAATGAGTACCAGGTTAATTCCTGGAAGCAAAGGCAGAAGGGCATAGAAGAAATAACTTTATTTCAAAAAGAAAACTAGTAAAGAAACAAGCGCTTGAGGTAGCTTATCCGGTACTGCGTTTAGGCCGGAAGTGATTTTCAAAATTTGTTCTTTTTTTAGTTTGATAGGGCTATTCAAGACTCACAATTTGAAACCTTTCTGGGCCCTTTAGCCCTTCAACTTTCGGTACAATGGAAGAAATTGCTACCCCTACTCTTTCTGCTAAGAAATATTTTCAACGTTAAACATTTCTAGCAATGTAGAGCCGACTGTGAAAGCCTGAAATATACAATGATATCCTTCTGTGCCATGCTAAAATGAACATGGCGGTGGGGGGTTGGGGAAATCATATATTTGTGAAAAACTAATTCCAAAACATCGGAATTTATGGGTGATTGCTACATATCAGTTATTGGACGATACCTCTGATACCTTTGATAGCGGGCCAGAGTTGAAAGTAAGAATCTGTTTACCAATCAAAGAGTGTTCGGAGGGTTGCACATTCCCGTGACCAAAGGGGGTAATTGCAGCAGCCTGCGGCTTCAAAAAGGAAGTGGGAGGGGGAGGCAGAGAGAGGGTGGAGGATCGATTCTGCAGGCAGGCATTTTCATGAAATATGACAGGTATTTTCCGATACTGCACTTTACAGCGCCACTTTGTGATATGATGGGGCCCTGTTATCAGAATATGACGTGATAAAACACATCTTTGTTCCAGTCAGCACTGCGATGCGGTGCAGCCGCACTCAAAGGATTGACGCCGGTGTAGAGTATAATAATAATAATAATAATAATAATAATAATAATAATAATAATAATAATAATAATACAGTTTGAACCTAAGGACAAATGATTTGTAGAAAAAATTTTGCCCGCACATAAAATATCTTATGATTTATTTGATCATAAAACAAACATAAAGTCCAAAGTTAAATTCTTTGAGGAAATCTCAGAACCCATCAAAATCAAAATAGCAGTGAGGCGTGGAGACGGAATGTCTCCAGTACTCTTCAAATATATCCTCGGAAAAATAATACAAGAATGGTGCAGATGAAAATTCTCAGAATAAATAAATCGATTACATTAGGCAGAGGAAAATTAAGAGATAGATTACGTAGTATTTGCAGACAACATGGCAATCTTAATTTGCAACATTCAAAATATACCCAAAACGGATCGAACACACAAAAGAAACAGCGGGAATGGTAGAGCGCTGGCCTTCTGAGCCCAACTTGGCAGATTCAATCCTGGATCAGTCCGGTGGTATTTGAATGTGCTCAGATACGTCAGCCTTGTGTCGGTAGATTTGACACGTTAAAGAACTCCCGCGGGACATCATCCCGACATCTCAGAGTCTGCGAAAACTGTAAAGGTAGTAACTGGGACTTAAAATCAACTTCGATGAACCACGGGTCCTTGGATTTCTTGTTTACAAAGTAGGAAAACATCCGCTTGCTCAATCTCTGCGAGCTGGTACGTGTGATGTGGTCATAAAAATTAATGCTCCGTTTCCGAATGCTGGCCGTTATTCTTTCCGCACGCGGATACAGTTCATTGTTATGCCGTCTCCTATACTCACCATTTTCTCTGATTGGTCCTAGGATCTTTCTCAGAATTTTTCCTTTTGGGCCTCTTAACTTTTCAATCAGACCCTTCCTGCTGCATTCTGGAAGAATGACTTAACAATACTGCCTAGGCTTGATGTTGACGGACACTGATCTTTTGTTATAGATATTTCTAGTCAGTTCTATCTTGTTGAATGTTAGTTTCTCGGAGTTGTTGATCTTGATTGCCCTTAATTAATTCATTAATTCATATCAGTTTTGCCCTTATGGGCAGTGTTTCAGCTCGAATATCTCATGATTACACAATTTTCACTTCTTTCCCTTCTTCCATTTTCTCTTCCCAAAATCTGTTCATCCTTTGGCTGTGCTCCTGCTCCTTTGTTCTGTCCACAATGTTCCTGTCTTCTACTTCTCACTTACTGTAAATTCTGTATTCTTTGTTTCTGAATTCTTTTCTGTCTCCTGTCATTTGCCTGCTGATCCCCACCTGCCTTAAGGAGCTACGGTATGGTGGAAAATGATGAAATTTGTCATTTTTCGTTTTTCGTTAATTATTGATCTTTGGAATGTCCTCTTTAATTTGGTATATAATACATACGTTTTTGTAATCTAGAAATGCTTTATATAAACGATTTAAGAGGAAGCAGTGTGGGCGTGGCAGTCTTCTCAGCGTTGCGTCAACTGATTCTGCACCGAACCGCGGACTCTGCTCCAAAGAAACTGATACATGATGCAAACACAAAAATGCACAAGCAGCAGTGAAATTATATGTACAAAAGGACGGTTTACAATACGCTGTCATAGAGGAACTTAAGCCTGTCTGATGTACAGTTACTGGGAGAGTGTTTACATGGTCGTGCCCAAAATCAGAATGGCAAATCAGCAGTGTTATTTGGTCAAGAATTCCAAAAACAGTTTTTGTAGCTATTAATGCTATTTTTTGTGTGGTTACGATGCTGTAGTGATTTTTAACAATAGCAACTTGTCAAATTGTGAGGCACTGAAGAAACTTAGTATTAGTATTAGTGTTGGGTATCACACCGTACGAGCCATGTACAAGCTTGACAAAGAAAAAGTATTGAGAGAAGTGGAAAATGAGGCACGAGAGAAGAGAAGAAAACTTAAGATACGGCTGGAAGAAACCTATCAGGACGATCCAGATGACCCAGGTTCTGGTTCTGGAATGCACTGAAACTTTGACAGCAGTTTCCCGTAACTTTAGTTTTTTGAAAAATTTAGTGTGCCTTTTCTCGGAAACTACCTGCATAAACTTCCTGAAACATTTGCAGCCTTGAAAGTATGTTTCTGTGAGTATTTTCAGAGATATTGCATTTTACCTCATAGTGTGCTAATTATTGACTGTACAGCACCTCCAAAAGGGCAAAAAATGCAGTACTTAAAAAATAATTCTGCCAAACAAAACAGCACTTTTGGAAATCCCTGTGTTAAAGTATCATAAAACCATCATAGGTTCACCTTATTTTTTCAGACATGTATCTTAATTAGTTGTTGAGAAAAGTTGCAATGAATTTTGTAAAATATGCATGGGAAAGATAACTTACACCCTACCGGAGCCTCTTAAGTCTTCCTCTATTCCATGATAACAGCCTGTTTTCTTGCATGAACTGTTTACTACATCAAAGATTTTCTTTGTAAGTCTGTTGTTGCCCATTCTCTGTATGTGCCCATAGAGAGTTAGTCTGCGTCTCCTGATCATTAATTGCACTTTAATATTATTATTATTATCATCATCATCATCATCATCATCATCATCATCATCATCATCACTGGGAGAGCTGGCCATGCGGTTAGGGGCGAGTAGCTGCGACCTTACATCCGGCAGATAGTGGGTTCGAACTCCATTGTTGGCAGCCCTGAAGATTGTTTTCGTGTTTTCCCATTTTCAAACCAGGCAAATGCTAGGGCTGTATCTTAATTAAGGCCACAGACACTTCCTTCCCAATCCTAGGCCTTTTCTATCCCATCACTGCCATAAGACCTATCTGTGTTCGTACGGCGTAAAACATATTGTAAAATAAATATATATTTTAAATATTATTACCTTCCCTGAATGATTCTTAATTTGAAAAGGATAATTGCCGCAAGTTTACTGTTATATAAAAATACCTGACCTAAATAAATATCCTTTAGGTATTGAAAGTGGAACAGCAGTTTGGTGACAATAATCCAAGGAGGACAATGGACTGAGATCTTTTCTTCTCTTTTTACAGAGCAGGGACATAACACAAGGCACTGGAAAAAGTTATACTCCAATATCGAGAAACGAAACGAAATCTGAGATTGAAGTTCTACTATATCTGCTGTCCACGAAATAATACTGAAGTAAAAAAAAAAGAAAAGATGGGAGAGTGTTAACCTTTGAGATGGAAAGACAGCTGTCAGTGGAAGAAAAAATATTTTAAATTAAGAATCACATTTCTTGGTTGTTTCCTTGAGGGTAGATGGTGTGGTGGGAGGAGAGGTTTGACGGAAGTGTTTCAATCAACGCCTGGGATGACAACAGGGAATATTGAAAAGTATCGTCTGTGCTGTCTCACCCCCTCATCTCCCCCCCCCCACCCCCTTCTGCCTAGCGCAGCGATACGAGATCCAGGGGCCGACAATTGCCACTAGCAGACAGGAACCACAGCCAGAAATAATATTTTAAGTCGCCGTCGGGAAGAAAGAAATACTGTAAGGACGAGGAGAAGAGGAAAAGGGGAAAGAGAGAATCACGAACGCAAACGGCATACGGTCAGAAGGACAGTGACACACACACACGAGAAGAATAAAATGTACACACGTCTCAACGAGTGAGCTGTTTAATGGGAGGCTGCCATTAGTCATGCTTCTGCTAGTTTATGTTCACCCGGTGGTTTAATGACTAGCGTTATTAGCTGCCATCCACATAAGCCTGGGTTCGATTCCCAATACTGCCGTAAATAAAAAATTGACAGAAGGGCTCAAGATTGGGACACGACTGACGAAAATGATGGATGTTGGACTAGACCAAAGAGTGACTAAATGGGTGGCTATATTTCTAACAAACATAACTCAGAAATTTAGGTGAAGCATTATCTGATCCTGTAATGTTTAAGTGGGGTTCCGCAGGGCACTCTTGTTGGACCTTCGTTTTGTTATATGTATAAATTATATGAGTAAAGAACTGGAATCACATATAAGGCTTTTTAAGGATGATGTTATAGTCCGCCTCTGTGGTGTAGTGGTTAGTGTGATTAGCTGCCACCCCCGGAGGCCCGGGTTCGATTCCCGGCTCTGCCACGAAATTTGAAATGTGGTACGAGGGCTGGAACGGGGTTTCTCTCAGCCTCGGGAGGTCAACTGAGTAGAGGTGGGTTCGATTCCCACCTCAGCCATCCTGGAAGTGGTTTTCCGTGGTTTCCCACTTCTCCAGGCAAACGCCGGGATGGTACCTCACTTAAGGCCACGGCCGCTTCCTTCCCTCTTCCATGTCTGTCCCTTCCAATCTTCCTATCCCCCGCCAAGGCCCCTGTTCAGCATAGCTGGTGAGGCCGCCTGGGCGAGGTACTGGTCATCCTCCCTAGTTGTATCCTCCGACCCAGAGTCTGAAGCTCCAGGACACTGCCCTTGAGGCTGTAGAGGTGGGATCCTTCGCTGAGTCCGAGGGAAAGAACCAACCCTGGATGGTAAGCAGATTAAGAAAGAAGAAAGAAAGGATGATGTTATACTGTATGAAGTAATAAATAAGTTACAGGATAGTGAACGATTGGAAAAATGCCTCCTCGAAACGTCGCGAGATGGACAGAAGAGAATGTTATGAGTAGTAAATTGGATGAAAAGTCAGGTAGTAAGTTTCAGCAAGAGGAAAAGTCCCCTAAAGTTTTAATTACTGTGTTGATGGATTGAATGTACGGTACCTCGCGCAAGATCTCCATTACGGTAATCACATAAATGAAGTTGTAAACACCGGGCGAGTTGGCCGTGCGGTTATGGTCACGCAGCTGTGAGCTTGCATTCGGGAGATAACGGGTTCGAACCCCACTGTCGGCAGCCCTGAAGATGGTTTTCCGCGGTTTCCTATGTTCATACCAGGCAAATTCTGGGGCTGTACATTAAGGCCACGGCAGCTTCCTTCCTGTTCCTAGCCCTTTCCTATCCTACTGTCGCCATAAGACCTATTTGTGTCGGTACGACGGAAGCAAATCGTAAATAATGTCAACTGTTCATTCTTATGAAATAATTTCATAAAATTAGAGTGAAAACTTTTTTTGTGTTACTAGAGGAAGCTACAGAGACAGATCCTAAGCGAGTGGAGAGTTGTCAGGTCACGACACAAAGGAGTGACAAGTGACGTGTCAGTACCACCGGAAGCTATTTGTCGTAAGAGGTCGAGGTGCCCGCATGGACAGGTGTGGTGTGGACCACCAAGCCTGAGGGCACTCCATACGGGTCTGAGGGTACTGCACTGTGTTATAGCCCCAGACATCACACTGGCCGCCCGTCCTACTTCTGTCCCGCTGCCTGACACAATCACACACTCTTCACTAGAAAATAAGGACGGCATTGTCAGGATAGTCATCACTACAGCCTGGAAGTTAGACGAAATGCAATTCTATTTGGATGGATGTATACTCGTAGAAGTGTCAAATAGAGATAAATATATTTCCGTACATTTTGAACTGTACCAAACCAACAGCCCAGAATGAGCGACCGCTCCTCAGCCCGAAGACCAGCAGATTACCAGGTGTCATGTGGTCAGCACGACAAATCCTCTCGGCCGTTATTCTTGGCTTTCTAGACCGGGTCTGCCATCTCAACCATCAATTGCAATTACGTAGGCTGAGTGGACCTCGAGCAGCCCTCAGATCCAGATAAAAATCGCTAACGTGGCCGGGAATCGAACCCGAGTCCTCGAAGTATGAGGCAGGCACACTACCCCTACATCACGGTGCCGGCTTGAGAGCTGAAGGACTATTATTATTTTGCCACTTTTTATTATTTTAACTTTCCTTGCCTGTTTTAACATTGAATGTCTTTTCTGCCTTGTTTGAGTTACTATTATTATTATTATTATTATTATTATTATTATTATTATTATTATTATTATTAACTGGTATCTATTTTATTACGATAGGAGAATATAGGACAAGGGCTGGGATGGAAGCATTTATTAAGGTACAGCACCAGCTTTTGCCTGATGTAAAAAAACGGGGGAGAACAACGAAAAATCTCCTTCAGGGTTTCCCACTGTGGGGTTCGAACCCACCACCTCTCCAACGCAAGCTCTGAGATACATGACTCAAACTGCGCAATCAGCTCCTCGATGATGATCATTCTTTCTTTCTTTCTTTCTTTCTTTCTTTCTTTCTTTCTTTCTTTCTTTCTTAATCCGTTTACCCACCAGGGTTGGTTTATCCCTTGAACTCAGCGAGGGATCCCACCACTACCGCCTCAAGGGCAGTGTCTTGAAGCGCGAGACTTTGGGTCGGGGTAATACAATTGGGGAGGAGGACCAGTACCTCGCCCAGGCTGCCTCACCTGCTGTGCTGATCACGGGCCTTATAGGGGGATGAGAAGATTGGAAGGGATTAACAAAGAAGAAGGACGGAAGCAGCCGTAATCTTAAGTTAGGTAGCTCCCAGCATTTGTCTGGAGAAGTGGGAAACCACGGAAAACCACTTCGAGGATGGCTGAGATGGGAATCGAGCACCCCTCTACTCAGTCGATCTCCCGAGGATGGGTGTACCCCGTTCGAGCCCTCGTACTACGTTTTAAATTTCATGGCAGAGCAGGGAATCAAACCGATGTCTCCGGGGTTGGCAGGTATTATTCATCTAGAGCGTGACATTGTATAGAAGTGAAGCATGGACAATAACTAGCTCAGAAAGAAAGATAATAGATTTTGACATGTGTTACAGATCAATGCTGACGGGTAGAGCGAAACATGAAAGAAGAAATACTGCATAGATTTGGTAAGAGGAGAACTACTGGGTGAAATTTGACCAGAAGAGGAGACAGAATGATTGGACACATCTTAAACAACACCCAGGACTAACTTGTTCAATTATTGTCTGTTTGAATAGTAGGCGGTACGGTAGGGGTAGTCCAAGTCCTGAATATGGCAGATTAGAGTAGATGTAGGATGCAGTAGCTACGTATAAATGAAAAGATTAGCGCAGGATAGGGTGGCATGGTGAACTGCATCAAACCAGTCTAAGGTCTGATAACTCAAACAACATTATTATTAAAATAATTAAATGAAAATGAAATGTCGCATGGCTTTTAGTGCCGGGATATCCCAGGTCGGGTACGGCTCGCCAGGTGCAGGTCTTTCTATTTGACTCCCGTAGGCGACCTGCGCGTCGTGATGAGGATGAAATGATGAAGACAACACATACACCCAGCCCCCGTGCCATTGGAATTAACCAATTAAGGTTAAAATCCCCGACCCGGCCGGGAATCGAACCCGGGACCCTCTGAACCGAATGCCAGTATGCTGACCGTTCAGCCAACGAGTCGGACAAATAATTAAATAACCGACAGTTTCAAACATAGGACGATCTTGTTCGTTTTTGAAACTACTCTTTCTTTCCCAATATGCAACCATCTGCCATTCTGACCCTGCAATGTCTATAAAGCATAAGCGATATTAAGGGCAACGAGCTTCTGTATGGTGAAGTGAAGTAATGACCATTTTGCTCGAGCTGTAAAGCAAGCAGCGTGGAGCGTCAAAGACGATAATTACTTTAAAACTCGAGCCGTCTGACGAGTGACGCATCGGCTGAGGACATAGGGGAGAAAGGGTTGAAGTGTTGGGCTAGTGGGTCAGGGGGATGATTGAATATCAGTAGTACTGGAAGCGTGGGAGAAGCAGTCTGCCACAGGGGATGCAAATTGGGTCACTCAACCTTACTGTCCTGTACCTCCACGTGCTGTATTACTGGACACGCTGCCACATTTGAATTGTTCGTCAAGTCACGGAAGTCCTTCACAAAAATTATGGCCTTTAAACTTCAGTTTAGAGTATCTCAAGTCACGAATTTGTGTCAAGTTTAACAGGCAGTCACAAAAAGATATGTCGATACCTTGGGAGATGGCAATATTTTACGTTGTAAACTAAAAATGTAATACATAACATCGACTCATTTCAAGCTATTTGCGAAATAATAATATTCTCGAAGCGTGTGGCCTCCGCAGAGGTCTGTTTGTAGTTGTATATAACACTCAGATAATTTCCTTCTGCCCATCGCTCAACATGTTCCCCACTTTCATAAGTCTTCTTATATCCCCAACTCGCACTCTGGCTGTTGAAGTCACCTACGCCAATATTTGCATATCGGCAACTGAGTTCGCGCATTCTGTAAAGGCAAACTGTCTTGAAGCTGGTTTGCAGAATGTTATATTGACACCTTTAATTTCTTTCTCTCTCTTTTTCTTTCTTTCTTTCTTAAACCTTTTACCGTCTAGGGTTGGCATTTCCCTCGGATTCGGTGAGGGAATTCACCTTTACCGCCTCAAGGGCAGTGTCCTTAAGCGTGAGAAATTTGGTCTGGGATACAACTAGGGAGAATGACCAGTACCTCTCCCAGGCTGTCTCACCTGCTATGCTGAACAGGGGCCTTGTGGGAGGGATGGGAAGATTAGAAGGGATAGGCAAGGAAGAGGGAAGGAAGCAGCCGTGGCATTAAGTTAGCGTGCTGGCCTTTGGTCCAACACCTCCCGGGTTTGATTCCCGTTCGGGTCGAGTATTTGTCCGCCTCTGTGGTGTAGTGGTTAGTGTGATTAGCTGCCATCCGCAACATCCCAGTTCGATTCTCGGCTCTGCTACAAAATTTGAAATGTGGTACGAGTATTGGAACGGGGTCCACTCAGCCTCGGGAGATCAACTGAGTAGTGTGAGTTTGATTCCCACCTCAACCATTCTCGAAGTGGTTTTCCTTGGTTTTCCACTTCTCCAGGCAAATGGCGAAATGGTACCTAAGTTAAGTCTACGGCCGCTTCCTTTCCTCGTTGCGTGCCCGTCCTTTCCAATATTCCCATCCCCCACGTGGCCCCTGTTCAGCATTGCTGGTGAGGTCGCATGGGCAAGGTACAGGTCCTCATCCCCAGTTGTCTCTCACTTTCCAGGACACTGCCACTGAGGCGGCAGAGGTGGGATCCCTCGCTGAGTCGGGAGAAAAACCAACCCTAGAGGGTAAAGGGATTAAAATAATAATAAATATTCACTATTTTTTCTCAATCAAGTGTTTTCTAGTGTTATTGATCTTGTATGAGGTTCGACAGACGGAAATCTTCAAAGATACAGATCAAGAAAGCCGAAATGGCTTCCAGCATAAAATCAAGATTAATTTTAGCTATCACGGACCTATCAACGTTGCAAAGTGCTTTAAAATTTAACAACGATCATAACAGTCCGCGATTTATAACTAAGAAAAAACATCCACATTTCGCGCTTTCCTTCCCTTTTGGTTTGAATTTTTCAAAAAATATTTTTTGGCTGTTACTTACTCTACAGCCCAAAAGAGAACCTGTCTGCAAAATTTCACTATCACCGGCTGGATGGATCCTGACATGAGAGTATGTGTGGTAGGCTATATCGCATTTATTTAAAATCCTCGTACAGAAACGGGACAAAGTTTGGACACACACATATTAATAAACATGAATAATTATGATACGAAGTGATGCAATATAGAACGTTTTTGATAAAACAGTTTGGGTTACGAGAAAATAATCTCTCCCCAATTTCTGGTGCTCCGAAACTAGAGGAAGGGAGTATTCTATTGCACTCTAATTTAAGAAGAAATTACTTCCCTTTTAACAAGTAGCAATTACTAGCAAGTTTAAGTCCATAATAATTTTTGCAGTGTGTATATAATTTCATTCAAGTGCTATATGTCCATCGTTTGTTAGAGAGTAGTATGAGAGGGGGAGAAAATATAACAATGTATGCACCGACAAGCATAATGATTGATCGAGTAATCTCTATTTTTTTTTTCTCTTTCCCTTCGTGGACATGTCCACTTTGTGATGGACAATGGACGGGAGACTGACCCAGTCCCCTCCTGTTGCGCCTGCCAAGCTGGCCTGTTTTACAAAGTCTCGCTTCACTAATCATTGATAATTATTTGTGATTCATCGTCAGATGGCACGGGACTGGGAGAAAACGCCGCGCTGGGTGACAATTGAGCAGCATCGCTCGTCCGAACCTGGGTGACCAGTTCTTTGACAGAGAACAAAGAAAGGTTTGATGGACAGACGGGGTGAGATGGGATGGGAAAAGCGAGCAATTTGCATACTGGACCGGACAAGAGATTTAGAAAAGAGAATACGGGAGGGTGGAGGTTGATAGTGGTGAGTAATCCACCCTCGATCGTCGATCAACACGGTGTTTCGAAATAAATCACTGCTTCCTGATATTGAATGCCCACGACAAAAATGAACAATTACAAATAACTATTTAAAGACGCAAAATACTATTAATGGACAATGACAAAAGAATCGCTTCATACCATCTTCATATCAGTTTCTTCCTCTGGTCTCTACACACGCGAGAGCGCTTCTCAGGCTATTGTTTAAAGTTTGTATAATTTCCAGTGCCTACTGGATAGCACTGCCAAACACGGCCCTTCTACATGACATCTGACCCACGTGACTGGTAAGCTTCCGGCCAAGGTTTCATGAATTCGGCAAATGTGGATGCGTTCTTTGTACCCTCATGATTAACCCTCTCGCAGTACATACTAGGTGTTGTTGGGTTCCTTTTTTACTACTCTGTAACGTCCTAGGTATCTGCTTTACATTTTGATGCCTGGGCCAGCTTGAGTTCACTTTACAGCCACCAAATCATCCAGATGATACCAACGTGTAAGTCGTCGATGTCGCTTGAAGGTTTTACTGATTCTCTCTTTCGATTTTCAGGATTTGACACTTCGCTTTTTCTTCCACGCGATCTCTCTGCTCCTCGAATTTCTCTACCAGTTCTTTTTGATGAATTCATTTCTCGATGCATATTAACATTGCTTCGACGATCCCGGACAAGCCCTAGTGTTTGTGGGATTATTTAGAAAATGCATGATAAAATAACTTAATCATCGTTATCCATTCGATGAGATTAGCAGTTTGCCTTTTTGTACCACTACGTTCGCTAACGGGAGTCAATGCAGAGTTTCACTTAAGCCCTTATAACTACATAACTAAATACCAAACCTCCTGAGGGTAATGAACCAAGGAACACATTACAGAAAGAATTATGTAAATAAGTTAATTTATTTGGCAAGGGTTTGAATAAAAATGAAGACGAGTAAAGAAACAAGTAATTTTATGATGTATTTCCGGAACTACATTTAGGCCGGAAGTTCGAAATTTGTTTTACTTTAACCCTTCAACATTCGGCAAAATTGAGGAAATTGTTTAAGTTTACATTTTTCGTAGTATGAGGACCACCTACTCTCTCTCTCTCTCTCTTCTGAGAAATGTTTCCAAGATTAAAAATTGAACAATAATTTTACGGTGTGCGGAATTTTTGAACTGACTTTCGTATTTACACATCACCTATCACTTAACAACGGCCACTTGAACATGGAGACACGCTCTAATATACATAGCTGAATACACTAAAGGATTAGGCATCTTTTAAGAGGACATTATATTGTTGATCTTAAAGTTGTCTCCATTCAGGAGGAGTTACTTCACCGGTCACTTTAGGTAGCTCCTGTCCCCTCCTCAACCAGATCTGTGGACAATGGGAGCATTATCCCTGTAGCTGGTGATAATATCAGCATGGACAGGAAAGTCCACTTACAAAGCTTAATAAAAAGAATAGCTCCTCCCTGACTCAATATTCTCTTGGAAACCCGCCTCAAGATTGATGAAGTGCTGTACTTCGTTTCGCGAACACAACCCTACTGCATCTCCCTATCTGAGTATACATAGTGAGAAGCGAAGATGATGGGAGGTACAGTGCTCCATTCTTCAGAAATAGCCGGTATCAGAGGTGGTCAATTAGTCACTATCAGGAAAGAAAATTAAGAAAGACAAAAGAAATGAAATAAAGAAGAAAAAGGAAATAATATTGAAACACAAGAGGGCTAGTAGGAGAAGAAACGAAAAGATGAGAGAGAGAGAGAGAGAGGAATTAAAAATACATAACGATGAACAATGAGGAGCTAGGAAAATGAAGAATAAAGTGATCGGGGAAGAGAAGTGGTACGGAATGTCAAAATTAGGCCTAAGTATAAAGGAAAGACAGGAGAAATATACTACGAGAAAGAAAATAAAGAAGAGAATCGAGAAATCGAGAAGGAAGGGTGAAGGAATAGTGAAATTTGGCAATATACAATACACAATAAAGAAAAATAAACAACATCGAGATAATGCAAAGAAAAATGGGGGAGTGAAACAGAATGAAATTAAAACATAAACAAACGCAAGGACAGAGAGAAGAAGGGCATGAAGGAGGAAACAATATTTTTGAGCTTATCCCAGTTTTTCTGCGGCTGATGGAGCTTCTTGGCTTATCCGGATGCCATTTCTTACGCCATAAGATTTTTCTGGTACAATTTTCACCCAAGGGTCCACCAGCATTCGAATTTTGACCGTTTTAGTGGAAGGCTAGCAGTTAATCGCCTGCATTATTATAAAAAATGTATTGGGAATTTTGTTTTAAGAACGGTTGGAAGAATAAGAAAGAGGAGAAAACAAGTGTAGAAGGTAAAAAAAAAAGAATTTAATGAAAGAAGTCAGAACAGGAATATGGTTTGAAAGAAATGAAAAGAGCAGTAAAAAAGATAATATCTAAATAAAGGAGGAAAAAGGATGAAGTGTTTTTTTTAACTGCTGATGGTTTAAGATCTCACCAGCTTAGGCAGGTCTTGGGCAACATTGGAGAATTAGGAAGGAAGGAAAGAAGCAAGCAAGAAACCGTGGGCTTAAGTAAAATACAGCCCCAGAATTTGACTGGTATGAACATGGAGAGACCACGGAAAACCATTTATTAGAGCTGCCGATGGTGATTTTCGGACCTACCGTCTCCCAAATGCAAGCCATCCTTACAAGGCCCGACTGAGTTATCATCGTATTTATCAACACAACCGAGTTAGAAATGTTCTAGATTTGGTTGATGCCACTAGCCAGTCGAGTCGTGAATATTTCGTCATTTCATCTGGGCTGAACGTGATAGGCTATAGTAAAAGTCAACCTGATTGATAATGTTTGTTGTGCTTTGTCAATTTTTTTTGACAGGTTAGAGATTTTAAATATAGGCTAACTTATATCTAATTCACAAGGTGACAAGGTAGCTCCGGATAATTCATTACGAATTGTAGATAATCAGAGCAAATACGGACGTCTACTGAAGTATAGGCTAGTACATAAAGCAAAGCAAGGCAAAGTCATCTCCGTACGGGCCATGAAGGCCCTTGGAGGGGTGGAAGGTAAAAGCACTTGATGGGGTAGAGTGGTTGGCTCTACGCTCGGCTGCCTTTGCCCCAGGAATTAACCTGGTACTTATTTCTGGTGTAGGCTGTGTGAACCTTAGGGCCACATACACCTCCGGAAGTGGAAATCTCATTTCTTAAATTTTATGACTTCCTGACGGGGATTCGAACCCACGTCCTTCCGGGCGAACCGATCACGCCTTTACCGCCTCGGCCAGGCAGCCCCTATAGACTAGTACATACCTTTACTTAACAATTTCGTTACACTTAATTGTATACACCAATCAGAGAAAAAAACCTGAAAATCAGAACTCGCAACTCTTTAAGCGAGTTTCCTGGTAATAATCGCGTGTGACCTCCGAGGAGGCCTGATGCAAGTCTTTCGAGGTGACGCCGCCTAGGCGACCTACGCACCTATGAGAATGGGGCCCTCACTATGATGAACTCTAACGCTGAAGACTTCACACACACCCAGACCCCGAGCCACTGGACTTATCCGATGAAGGTTAAAATCACTGACACGGCCGGGAATCAAACCCGAGACCCTCTGGACCAGAGGCCAGCACGCTAACCATTTAGCCAAGGAGCCGGACATTTTCCTGGTAAGACACGGAGGTACAATGATACTGTTTGTCCAATTGTTTGAAGAGTGGAAAAAATGGTCAGTTCATTTCTTCCAAACTCAGAAAAAAATGAAGTCCATATTTGGTGAAAAAGTAGGAAGAAATGAGGCAAAATACCGTCACTTTATAAACACAGAAATTAAATCCAAATTAGCGAATTTTAAAGAATTAATCTATGGAATTATTTTCAGGCAGTGGATAGTCGTGTAATAGCAGATATGTTAATCGTCTATTTTGAAATACTCTGGCTTGGGTCCGGTGGTATTTAAAGGTAGTCAAATAGGTCATCTTCGCGTCGGCAGATTTACTAGCACGTAAAAGAACTCTTGCGGGACTAAATTCAGGCAGCTCGGCGTCTCCGAAAACCGTAATAGTAGTTAGTGAGACGTAAAGGCAATGACATTATTTACTGGCTTGGGAGATGGCAGTTACGAAGGGCGTGTTGCATAAATGAAACGAGTTCTTTAAAAACGTACCCCTTATGCTTATGCAAATCCTTTCACGGGTTTGTCAGGCGGGATAGCCGATATTAATTAAATAATATCAGAATTAACTGTAGGTAATTTATTACAACATTAAATTCCAGTGCACGTTCATTTCGCCACTCCTCACTACAACTCTCTGGGAATGCCTATGGGCTAGAAGTATGTCATTAGCCATTCTCAAGACCTCCCGTGCATGACTGCTGTAAAGGGTTAAGTCGGATTCTCCCAGCATGTGGAGCTACTTTTTCTTTCGAGATATGATGTTAACGGTTAACTCATATTGCATTTAACTTTACTGCCTGTGTGTGACAAGCTCTACGGTGAAAGCTCTTGCTTGTGGTCTGCACATTAAGTTTTTATAACCGCTACTCATGCTATGTCGCACGGAAAGTCTAGTGTGCACTTCCTTGGGGCACGATTCACCACGATTGACCAGGATTTGCATGTCTTGAATTTTGAGTTACATCAATTCATTTGAAATTATATTAATTTGAAAACACGTCATGGTCACAGCTCAATCTATTATCCAATTTCAAATCCTCCATTTCATTTCATGGTAACTATTTCTGACACAGTTACATATAATAATAATAATAATAATAATAATAATAATAATAATAATAATAATAATAATAATAATAATAATAATAATAATAATAATAATATTGGCTTTACATCCCGCTAACTACTTTTACGGTTTTCTGAGACGCCGAGGTGCCGGAATTTAGTCCCGCTGGAGTCCTTGTACGTACTAATTTGTTGTAGATAGCCCACAATATGAAGAGATTAGAATTTGCATGGCCAGACACGAGGCTGACGTACTTAAGCACCTTCAAATACCACTGGACTGAGCCAGAATCGAATCTGCCAAGTTAAGGTCAGAAGGCCAGCGCCTCAACCGTCTGAGCCACTCAGCCCGGCGTACATATTATACAAAGAACTTTTAAATCCGTGTCTGCCTAGGGTCAACTTCGTGTTTTCAAACGACAAAGGATTAATTATACAATTTTTGGAAGAAATTTTATTTTTAGAATATTGTTTCAAGAAAGAATATTGACGGCTTTCGTTTTCTTTGCATCTTTATTAAAATTATAATAAGAAAGTTCAAATAACATGTTTCATTTTTAAATAGTAGATCATTAAAGAAAGGAGATCTTTTGCATTGTCCAGCAACCTTGGTAGTCTTAAATTCACTTTTGCAAAGGTTAATTCTGCTGGAAATATGAGTTTTTGAAACATTTAGTCATGCAAACACTTCTCTCTTCAGATCGTGGGCAATGTACAACAAATCAGTTAGTAAAAGTGATTAAATGAACTTTAGCCTGAAGATGGAGAGGACTTGCATCCCAACCTCCAGCGGAACACATAAACTACAATAAAGGTAAATCAAGGCAATGATAGCACGTGACAGAGATATAATGTTTTCCCGGTTATAACGTCGTTGTCTATTTGATTCACCTCTAGTTATATATGATGCAATAAAATATGTTCATAAAGTAGCCTATACATTTAGATTATGAACATCAAAAGAGCTTTTTAAAATAAAATAAAATAAAATAAAATAAAAATCTGCATGTCATATTCATGTTGAATAATATAGGCCCTACCGAGAGGAGTGGCCACGCATCTTAACATGCTACGGCTCTGGAGCCAAGCTCCGCATTCACCAAGCAAATGCTTGGGATGTAGACTGCCTTAATCAAGGCCACGGACGCTTCCTTCGTACTCCCAATCCTATCCTATCCTATCCTATCCTATCCTATCCTATCCTATCCTATCCTGTCGTCGCCATAAAACGTATCTGTGTCGGTGCGACGTAAAGCAAATTGTACTCACCTTTACGGTTTTTGGAAACATCGGGGCGGCAAAATTTTGTCACGCAGGTGTTCATTTATGTATCGGTAAATCTACCGACACGAGGCTGACGTATTTGAACACTTTCAAATACCACCGAACTGAATCGGAATCGAACCCCCCAACTTGGTCTCAGAAGACCAACACTCTACTGTCTAAACTACTCAGCCTGGTACTACCAAATATAGAAGTCCCGCTTCTAAATTTCTTGAGTAGGGGTACTTGAAAAGGAATCGAACCCACGTCCTTCCTAGTTGAACCGAGCACGCCTTTACCACCACAGCCGAATAAATAAATAAATAAATAAATAAATAAATAAATAAATAAATAAATATGCTAGCCAGATATGGCCTGGTTCATGTCGTTGTGAAGCTAGGTCAGTTGCGAATTAAATGTATTCTTATTTTGTTTCATAAACAAGTACCTTGACCCTCGTGAAGATGGAGAGGATTGGCATCCCAGCCTCCAGCGGAACACGTAACCTACACTAAAGGTAAAATAAGGCAATGATAGCACGTGACAGAGAATAATAGATTCAGTTAATGTTTTCCCGGTTATAACGTCGTTGTCCATTTGATTCAATCCGTAGGTATATGAGATGCAATAAAATATCTTATTATGCATCCTTATCCCCTCTTCTTCGTGAGAGCTATTCAACCGTGAAGTCTTAATGTTAAATTATGCCAAGACGTGCAGTACAGGCTTTGATGCTACCGTAACACAAGCGGTAGGTTCTTTGTTCACGGGGATTAAATGTCAGACAGCAGATCATACAACAGACCATGCCACGTTAATAGTTAGTAAATGTGAAGGATGATTCAATGCATACACCACTTTACAAACCTAGACAGTTACCATTTCGTTGTAGACGTACCTACGGATGGCACATAAATGGAGGGTATGCTTCTTTAATGATATGAGCTCAATCTTTTCTGGTTTGCAGTTTTGAAATTTATTACGCAAATGTCACCTTACATTCGGGGGATATTGTGTTGGAATCCCTGAAGACGGCTTTCGTGGTTTCCCGTTTGCACGTAAGGCAAATGCTGGGGCTCTATCTTAGTTAAGGGCACGGCCGTAACCTTCCCAATCCTAGCCCATTTCCCATCCCTCCGTCGCCGAAAACGTTCGAGATGTTAATGCCAAGTTTAAAAAGTAGCAATAAATTTGCAATCTAGACGAACTGCGTAACAATCTGAACTTTCGATAACCATGCTACCTAGTACCAAAAGTGGAATTATTCTGGTGAGTTACTAAGGCTAAATACTTTACCTCACGTGGACACGTAAATGTGTCATTAAAAATGATCTTTGTTTCTTTCTATCTTTCTTTCTTTTCCCTCCAGGGTTGGTTTTTCCCTCGGACTCAGTGAGGAATCCCACCTCTACCGCTTCAAGGGCAGTGCCCTGGAGCGTGAGACCTTGGGTCGGGGATACAACTGGGAAAGAGGACCAGTACTCCCCCAGGCGGGCCCCACCTGCTCTGCTGAACAGGAGCCTTGTAGGCGAATGGGAAGATTGGAAGGTGTAGGCAAGGCCTTAAGTTAAGTAGCATCCCAGCAATTGCTTAGAGGAGAACTGGGAAACAACGGAAAACCACTTTCGAGGATGGCTGAGGTAGAAATTGACCAGCCTCTACTCAGCTGACCTCCCAAAGCTGTGTGGACTCCGTTCCAGCCCTCTTACTACTTTTCAAATTTCGCGGCAGAGCCGGGAATCGAACCCGAACCTACGGGGTGGCAGCTAATCGCACTAACCACTACACCACAGAGGCGGACAATTTATTTTTTTTTTACATGGCAACAAATATGAAATGTCAGGATCTGAATATTTTGTTCTTTTTCGATACTTACTCACGAAAGGATTAGCCGTAGGAAAATAGTACTGTAGACCATCATTAGGGTATAGCTCGGGTATCTTTTAGTATGGAAATGGGGAAAGCAGGGGAAACTGAATTTAGTAGAGGATTGCAGACAATAGTTTGAATGCAATGTCTTCTTAATTCAAGCCTACAGAAACACCACGTAACCTACTTGTTCTGTAATTACTCATTACTTGTATACATGTGTATGTCCAAGTCTAGTTCTGCTTCTCTGCAATATGAAGTGAGATGAATATTCGTCGCGAGTTTTACGACCGGAAGCCCTTCCTGACGTCAACTTCATCCGAGGAATTATTAAATGAAGTTGATAACGTGAAATATGATAGTAGGATGAGAAAGGATGAAAATTGGTGCCTGACACATAACCTTATCCTGCCGAATAGCACCAACAGGTCTGCTGAAGACTTAACATCCCCATCCGACGGACGAAAGACTATCAATAGCGTCATGTGCCCTAACTCCATATGAACACTGCGGAGAGGTTTGGAATCGAATCCAGGCTTTTATCATGTAATCTACTAATTAGAAATTATATACCACCGCCTCTCCTACCCTGCCGACCAACATTCCGATGGTGAAAAGCTTTTCGATCAACGCGACTCGAACCGGCTAGCCACGGTGACATACAATATGGACTTTACGCTTTAATGATCATGGCTACCAGGCGGGAACCTATATAATAATAATGATAATAATAATAATAATAATAATAATAATAATAATAATAATAATAATAATTCCAAAAAGTATGAAGAGATGAGGCCTCTTTGATAAAAGCTTCTGGAGTATTATGTCTCTGTCATGGCTATTCATTATTATTATTATTATTATTATTATTATTATTATTATTATTATTATTATTATTGCACGGCTCCTTAGCTGAATGGTCAGTGTTGAGGCTTTCGGTTCAGACGTCCCGGGTTCGACTCCCGGCCAGGTCGGGGATTTTAATCGTGTCTGATTAATTCTTCTGGCTCGGGGACTGGGTGTTTGTGTTTCTCTTAACAATCTCTTCTTCAAATTCAGCGGTGGAAGATTATTATTATTATTATTATTATTATTATTATTATTATTATTATTATTATTATTATTATTATTATTATTATTATTATCTTCATCACTCCTAGTTTTCAGGGCTGCTGTCAAGAATCACTTTTGACATATATGTGTCTTACGGCTGAGGAGGGCGATCATCTAAAAATACGCGTCACAAAATCAACGATACAACATGTGTGACGCGATGCTACCTAGCAACCGTGCAGGCTGTGATGTGAAGTGTTGGAAGATGAGCATGAATGAGAGACATATTATTAAAGATGGTCGATGTGAACATGTAAGTTGTGACGTGAAGTAGTGATGAATGGCCATGACTGAGAGACATATAGAAGAAGGATGATGATGATGCTTGTTGTTTAAAGGGTCCTACCATCTATAGTCGTCCGGCTCCATGGCTAAATGGCTAGCGTGCTGCCCTTCAGTCGCAGGGATCCTGGGTTCGATTCCCGGCAAGGTCGGGAATGTTACCATCATTGGTTAATTCCGCTGGCACGGCGGCTGGGTGTATGTGCCGTCTTCATTATCATTTCATCCTCATCACGACGCGCAAGTCGCCTACGGGGGTCAAATAGGAAGAACTGCACCTGGCGAGCCGAACATGTCCTCGGACACTCCCGACACTAAATGTCATACGCCATTTCATTTCATTTTATTTCATTTCATCTAGGGTCATCGGCCCCTACATATAGATGGCTCTTTAATCAAATGCTCCTCATCCCATCACACTCTGGAGAATGATTATTTCATTCGTGGTAGTTTACTACTTTCAGTGCACTAAATCGTCAACTGTAGATTTAAAACCCTCCCCGGATTACGATTTCTAATTTTATTTCAAGTATTAAATTACGTGTAAGAGTTACATTCTGGTCAGCCTCTGTAGTGCAATGGTTAGTGTGATTAGCTGCCACCTCCGGCGGCACGGGTTCGATTCCCGGCCGTGCCACGAAATTTTAAAATGTTCCGAGGGCTGGAACGGGGTCCACTCAGCCTCGCGAGGTCAACCTCGAGGTGGTATTCCGTATTTTCCCACTTCTGTTCCAGGTGGTATCTAACTTAAGGCCAAGGCCACTTCCTTCACTCTTCCTTGTCTACCCTGTCCTATCTTCCCATTCCCCTACGAGCCCCCTGTTAAGCATAGCAGGTCAGGCCACCTAGGCAAGGTACTGGTCATCCTCTCCAGTTGTATCCCCGACCTGAAGTCTCACGTTCCAGAACACTGCCCTTGAGGCGGTAGAGGTGGGATCCCTTGCTGAATCCAAGGGAAATACCAACCTTGGAGGGTAAGCGGATGAAGAATGGTGGAAAGTTACATTTTGAACTAAGTAACGATTATAAGTAAAACTAGTCCGGCTCCATGGCTAAATGGTTAGCGTGCTGGCATTTGGCCACAGGGGTCCCGGGTTCGATTCCCGGCAGGGTCGGGAATTTTAACCTTAATTGGTTAATTTCGCTGGCGCGGGGGCTGGGTGTACGTGTTGTCTTCATCATCATTTCATCCTCATCACGACGCGCAGGTCGCCTACGGGAGTCAACTCAAAAGACCTGCATGTGGCGAGCCGAACTTGTCATAGGACACTCCCGGCACTAAAAGCCATACGCCATTTCATTTCATTTCATTTCATAAGTAAAAATTACTAAAAATTAGTAATCGTTAAAAGCAATTCGATTTTAACTCAATTGCTTCCCAACTCTGTTAATCAAAACTGCTGACCGTCTATCTAGGTAAACATTGAAGGGGCCAGCGGACATTGTAAAGGAGGAAACGCTTTTCGCATCTGAAATACCAGTGCCTTGTACCGTCCAGTACCTTCGAATTGATTATATGGTGAGGCAAGAAGTCAGTGCTTGCCGTGCTGGCTAGCCAGGTTACAGAGTCATTATGCGGATGTTGTCATCGATTAGTGTGACAGGACAGGACAGGACGGCGTGCTGCTGATAAGTCTCGGTTAGTCTTTTTATGACTCTCATAAACCCAGGACTCTTACCATTGTTTTTAAAGACATTTATCATGTCTCATGTCACATCATATCCACGACTTACAACAAACACCGCGTCAACACTCCAGGCTACCTCTACAGTAGAACGAACAGCGCCCGTCTTTGCTACTGTTGTCGTTATTAATTCATGTTTTAGCCTTAGGACACCGCAGTCATCAAGCTCAAATGAGAGATTAGAGTGGCTATATTTCTCTTCATTAATGCCTTCTCTCAAATCCCCATCCACCGGGCGAGTTGGCCGTGCGCGTAGAGGCGCGCGGCTGTGAGCTTGCATCCGGGAGATAGTAGGTTCGAATCCCACTATCGGCAGCCCTGAATATGGTTTTCCGTGGTTTCCCATTTTCACACCAGGCAAATGCTGGGGCTGTACCTTAATTAAGGCCACGCCGCTTCCTTCCAACTCCTAGGCCTTTCCTATCCCATCGTCGCCATAAGACCTATCTGTGTCGGTGCGACGTAAAGCCCCTAGCAAAAACAAAAAAAAATCCCCATCCATAAGCCTATACGAAAATATTCTTTCCATAATTAAAGATCCAGTAATAATAATAATAATAATAATAATAATAATAATAATAATGTCAGCCTCTGTGGTGTAGTGGTTAGTGTGATTAGCTGCCACCCCCGGAGGACCGGGTTCGATTTCCTGCTATGCCACGAAATTTGAAAAGAGATACGAGGGCTGGAACGGGGTCCACTAAGCCTCGGGAGGTCAACTGAGTAGAGGGGTGTTCGATTCCCACCTCAGCCATCCTGGAAGTGGTTTTCCGTGGTTTACCACTTCTCCTCCAGGCAAATGCCGGGATGGTACCTAACTTACGGCCACGGCCGCTTCCTTCCCTCCTCCTTGCCGATCCCTTCCCATCTTTCCATCCCTCCACAAGGTGAGGCCGCCTGCGTGAGGTACTGGTCCTCCTCCTCAATTCGTATCCCCGACCCAAAGTCTAACGCTCCAGAACACTGCCCTTGAGGCGGTAGAAGTAGGATCCCTCACTGAGTCCGAGGAAAAAAACCCAACCATGAACGGTAAATGGATTAATAAACATAATAATAATAATAATAATGATAATAATAATAACAAAAAATACAGGTTCAACTGTATCCTAAAGAAAAATATAAAAATTTGGAATGAAAAATTAAAGGAACATAAAATTTCGTTAATTACTTCTAGGAGAATAAATAAAGGTGTCGAAATGAATTGCCTGGCATTTGCAGGTGATTTTGCTACACCTTCAGAGAGCCTGATAAATGGAACAACACAAATAAATCTCTTGGAATAAATAGCCAACAAATCAGGTTAGAGAATCTCTGTAGAAGAAACCAAATTTATTACAAACAGTCCGGCTCCATGCCTAAATGGTTAGCGTGCTGGCATTTGGTCACAGGGTTCCCGGGTTCGATTCCCAGCAGAGTCGGGAAATTTTAACCATCATTGGTTAATTTCGCTGGCACTGAGGCTGGGTGTATGCGTCATCCTTCATCATCATTTCATCGTCATCACGACGCGCAGGTCGCCTACGGGGGTCAAATCAAAAGACCTGCTCCTGGCGAGCCAAACATGTCCTCGGACACTCCCGGCACAAAAAACCATACGTCATTTAATTTCATTTATTAGAAACATATTAGAAAAAACGCTCTAACATGTTTGACGACAGACATTGGTCGAATAGAGAAGGTAAAGAAATTCAAATACTTGGGAGAAATAATTCAAGAAAATCTGCTGTAGGAAAAATTTTATACACATGGAAAGGGAATGCGTCGAGATATAGTGTGGGGAGGAAATGCTTTCGGCAAGGGGATGCGAATATCCTGTTTATTAATAACAGACTAATGCCTCTTTCCTCTAGCTCAGCGTGGATATCTGTATTGAAACCAAATACTACTTTACAAGCTTTAAATGTCTTTTAACATTTCTGTGTTAATGTGATGTTTGTTTCCTCTCTGCTGCACACCCCTTGCCTGTCAAGTGAAATGGACATCCCTGCGAATTGACTACGTTATCCATTACCAGTATAGCCAGCGTCCAGTCTCACTTTGCATGTCACTGAGCCGATGGAAGCTACGGAGGGCACGTTTCAGACTACAGTACTCTTGTCTCTCATGGGATGGCATTCAACTGAGTTCCCCGGAGGAAAAAGCTACAGTATTATACACGCGAATAACCCTGATGAGCTGTGCTAAAAACTGCTCCCCATCTCTGGGTGATAATAATAATAATAATAATAATAATAATAATAATAATAATAATAATAATTGTACCGGGCGGTACACCTCCACGCCGCTAATTCAAACATTGCGCCAGTTGAAACTCCTCTACTGGAGAAAGCCTGAACTTTAACAACCATATTAATTCTAAGGTTTCTTGGAAGATGTCACTACTGTAAATTTTGAAGTGTTCTGAACTGTGTGTTTGTTTGCTCCATATCAAGAAATTTGAACATTCTCTAACAGATGTCTCTACCAAAACTAATATCCCACTCTGGTATAAAGGAATGTACCTTCCTGAAGAAATTTTGTATTCATAAGTTTTGTCTTAACTAAATTTTGTTCTGTCAGTTGTAGGTTGGCAATATAATCTTTTCTTTCCGCCTGTTTTGAATGTAGCCAATCAGGAATTTCTGTAATTAATTTTCCACCAATAAGGTGTTTCTTCTTCGTCTGGTGTATTAGTTTTTGCTGTTATCCAATAAACTTTTGTGGGCGGGTTGTAATCATTCATGAAACGTCTCGAATTTTCCGCGAGGGTATATAAACTGCTGATTTTCTGTCCTCTTGGCCACTTCAGTAACATCTCTCCTTGTGTGATTATGTAGCAGGGGGCGGGAAGCGCCTCTTTCTTCGGGCAGCAGTTCATCCATAAGGTAATGGCCGTTTAATAACTTTATTTCTCGCTAGCTCAGCAGTTTAACCCTCGGGGCAGGTTCGAAAACTTTTCTCATGTAACCTATCGTTAAAATGTAATAGACACTTGGTAAAACTTCGACTCTTTAACTATAAATTGGGATAGAGAGTGCTAAACCCTCTCGAGCTCCCACTCCTATTGTTTTGAGGTGACTTTGTTTTCACAACCGTTTCTTCCTTTCTTAATGTAATAAAGTCTTCTTATACAAGTCACCTCTTTAGTATGGGATTAGCCCTTGTGTATGCGGCCTAGTGCCAAATAGGTGTTAAAAATGTATTACAAGTGCAAGTTACGCCTCCATTCTACTCAAAATTTTGGGCCATATAATTGACCTGTTTCTTTATTGAATAGGCCTCAGTAGGTTGGGTATTATTATGACCCCTGTTCTTGTGTGCCTGGAGGGCAGATTGAAGGTGGTGTTTGGTGTGGCCTTTGAATGGGATTGAACTTTGAGAGCGAGTTTGCTCTTTCTTAAAAGTGAATTTTCTGTGTGCCTCAAGGAGGCTTTAATGGGTAATTGGGAGCAAGTGCTCCTTGGCATGATTGGGGTTTTCTGCCCCTTTGTTGAACTTTGTACATAGGTAAAGTTGGGCTCATTGCTCAAGGATTGTGAGTCTGAGGCTCGAAGCCCAAATCCTGTAACAACTGTAATTGTACTGTACTTTCTAATTTGTTGATATGCTACTGGGTACCTGTTGTACTTGTTAATTCTTGATCTTGAAAAGAAAATATAACCTTTGTTAAATTTTAAATTAACTTTAATTTCGTAGTTGAGGCCTATTCCACCCAGCACCTTCTTTCACCTCTGCTGGTCCACCAAAATCCATAATAATAATAATAATAATAATAATAATAATAATAATAATAATAATAATAATAATAATAATAATAATAATAATAATAATAATAATAATAATAATAATCTTTCTTTCTTAATCTGCTTACCCTCCAGGGTTGGTTTTTCCCTCGGACTCAGCGAGGGATCCCACCTCTACCGTCTCAAGGGCTGTATCCTGGAGCTTCAGACTATGGGTCGGGGAATACAACTGGGGAGGGTGACCAGTACCTCGCCCAGGCGGCCTCACTTGCTATGCTGAACAGGGGCCTTGCTGGGGGATGGGAGGATTGGAAGGGATAGACAAGGAAGAGGGAAGGAAGCGGCCGTGGCCTTAAGTAAGGTACAATCCCGGCATTTGCCTGGATGAGAAGTGGGAAACCACGGAAAGCCACTTCCAGGATGGCTGAGGTGGGAATCGAACCCACCATTACTCAGTTGACCTCCCGAGGCTGAGTGGACCCCGTTCCAGCCGTCGTACCACTTTTCAAATTTCGTGGCAGAGCCGGGAATCGAAACCGGGCCTCCGGGGGTGGCAGCTAATCACACTAACCACTACACCACAGAGGCGGACAATAATAATAATAATAATAATAATAATAATAATAATAATAATAATAATAATAATAATAGAAATGATACACAAGATGGAAAGAGCATATGGTATCACAAATAATTTTTATAACAAAAAGTGTATATCTAAAAAAGTGTATATCTGAAACCGGAATGCCTATATGCAAGTGAATGCCTGGTAGTAAACTATAGATTAGATAAACGTTAGGTACTAGAAAGGAGAGTCATTGGAAAATGTTTAGGCCCTGTGGAAACAACAGAAGTATGAAAATTAAGATCTAGTGATGAAATGTACAGGAACATAGAAAACATAACAGAAACCATAAGAAAAAGGAGATTGCAAATTTTTGGACATATTTACAGAATGGATGGTTCCAGATTGACAAAAATGATACAACTAGCTGGATTCAAGGTTTTGCCAGCCTTGCTTGTACGCTACACCTGCGAATTGGACTGAACTGTACCCCAGATTTGACAAAGTTAGCACGACTAAACTGCACATAGAGTATATTGCAGGCTAGTTTGCACTGTGGAGTCTCGAACACAATTACAATAAATCATGATGAAATTATACTATAAACTTTTGTGACTCAAAATATTTAAATGTTGTAGGCCTAGTTGTATACGTAATGTAGGGTGTAAGTAATGTTTAAACGAGTGCCCAGCCTGACAGCTGTGGATTAATGAGACACTTCCTCTTGCCTGTCACGGACAATAATACAACACCTGTGGTCATTATCCAGATTAACTCAAACAAGGTGTAATAGCAAAACAAGTGTTCAAATCCGGGTTTAATTGCTCCTTACTTAACTGGAGAGTAACAAAAAAAATTATAGCAGATCATCGTGGGAAATAATTGTAGATGAGCAAACTAAAGTTTGTAAATTCAATGTTTTTGTAGTGAAATATGTTTTTGGTTTGTATTATTATTTATTTAGAATGAAAATGAGCAGGTGAACTAATAGAGATATGGTAAGCAGATTAATCAAGCTAAGACAGTCTTCAATAAGAGAGTGAAACTTTTCACGCCTAACAACAACTTGAGGCTAAGATATACAACCTACGCGTGGAGTGTTTCTGTATAGAAGCGAGACCTGGGCAGTAGGCATGACAGAACAAGATTCGAAGGTAACGTGGACAGATAAATTTTTTGCAACACAATCAAAATCAACATCAGTATTGCAAGAACAGTCCCTCTGAAATTTAAACAATGTGTTGTATGCAACTCTTCTTTGACGTGCCTGTATATTTTCAAAACTGTACTTTTTCTATAATATTGTGCTGTTTTCCCTTGTCTTTCATAACTTTTAATGTAGCCTACAAGCAGTTACTGTTCGTTATAGTTCAGTAGTTCTACATAGTTTTTAAGTTTATGGTAGGTTACCGTTTTAATGATTAATAATTAGTTATTTATCACTCCACTTATGTTACTGGTTAAGTGTAGCACAATGACAGCTGTCCCTCACTATTCCAGGATAAATAAGTTATCTAGAAGTCCAACACCTATCTGCATCGGTGCGACGTAATGCAAATAGTAAAAAAATAATAGAGAGTTCGTCACCCCCACCAACACAGTAATTAAATGACAAGACTTCTTCCCTTGGTGAAACTTACTAACCTGAATTTCAGTCCTTTTTAACAATGATACCATTGTCCGACTCGATGGCTGAACGGTCAGCGTACTGGCCTTCGGTTCAGAGGGTCCCGGGTTCGATTCCCGGCCGGGTCGGGGATTTTAACCTTAATTGGGAGTCGAATGGAAAGACCTTCACCTTGGCGAGCCGAACCCGTCATGGGATATCCCGGCACTAAAAGCCACACGACATTTCATGATATCATTGTCTGCTGTCTATCTCACAACTCTGTCCAGATCTTTTTTTTTTTTTTTCAGTGATGTGCAGTTTAAACGTCTATTTCGATGACAACTTCCGAAGTGACAAATACTTCCTGATACAACAGTTCATGAAAGGCAAGATTGTAGGGAAACCTAAAAGTGAGCGGAGAAAATTATCCTGGATAAGAACCCTCTTACATTGATTTGACGTCCACGATACGGCGTCTCTGATACGAGAAACACAGAATTGGCAAAATTACTCCATGACTGGACATTAGAAGTAGTAGTTCATTTACTCAGTATAAATTAACTCCTTTGACAGCTTTGTGCCCTCCTATCACATTTTTTGCTGTTCAGTAGCACCCTGCATGCAGCGTATAAAGAGAGTTATGCCGCTCCACTCGTCCGAGGATCGAAGTCAAGTTCTCACGCGCCAGGTGACGGAGTTACGATCGCCTGTATTTTATCGCTGCTGCCAACCGCTGCAGCCAATCACAGTCACTCACTCAACTGTCAAGACCGCCTGTCGATCACCTACACAGAGCTACCAGACCAAGGAACAGTCCAACGTCTTAAAATAGGCCACTACTTATGATGAGTTTAATTCTCAGGACTGCCATTCCAAGGGGATGGCTACTGAACTGGAATTTCCATTTACCTTAGTATCTGCAAGTGTTCCGTGAATCACTGTCTGCGGCGTCTCATACCATTGTTTGCTGTCCATGTCAAAACTCTGTCAAAATCTGTTTGCAGTGATGCGAAGATTGTCTGAAGGGATCACAATGCATATTTACTGTAGCAAGTAGACTGACAATTATACAGGGACCGAGCTCGATAGCTGCAGTCGCTTAAGTGCGGCCAGTATCCATTATTCGGTAGATAGTAGGTTCGAACCCCACTGTCGGCAGCCCTGAAAATGGTTTTCCGTGGTTTCCTATTTTCACACCAGCCAAATGCTGGAGCTGTACCTTAATTAAGGCCACGGCCGCTTCCTTCCCACTCCTAGCCCTTTCCTGTCCCGTCGTCGCCATAAGACCTATCTGTGTTGGTGCGACGTAAAGCCACTAGCAAAAAAAAAAAATTATACAGTGTGTAACAAAAATGTTCGGCACAAATTGCAGGACACATTCCTTACACATAGACGAAGAAATTATGTTATATGAACATGGGTCCGAAAACGCTTTGTTTCCATGTTACACCTCATTGTCTCCAACTCATTAATTATGAGAAACACACAAGAACAGAACGTACCAGCATAAAACATGCAACTCTTTCTCGCAGGAGGTGTTCAATATGCCCTCTGTGAGCTTTGATACATGCTTGCCAAGGTCGTATTGATCACTGGAACAGTTGATGTTACCTGTAAACAAGCAATGACGTAAGTCTCATGGCAACAGGGACATGTAAAACAAAACACTGGCGGCGCACCTGTTATAATGACACAGTTTCCAGACGTAACCAAGAGTGCATGTTCCCCATGATTCTAACGTTCTGTTCTCGTGTGTTTCCCATGATTAATGAGTTGGAAACAATGAGTTGTAACATAAAAACAAAGCGTTTCGGGACCCATGTTCATATAACATAATTTATTTGTTTAAGTGTAAGGAATGTGTCCTGCAATTTGTGCCGTTCATTTTTGTTACACCCTGTATATATACTGTACTCAAGGCCGGACAACAATTCTGCTATGAGCTTTGCATAAACATTAGGCGCCCGGCCTGTTACAACTCCTAGAAGTTATGTTGCTCTCGCTATATTACGGAAGACCGGGCCATATGACACTTAATACTTTTATTTTTGCTACTTGTTTTACGTCGCACCGACACAGATAGGTCTTACGGCGACGATGGGACAGGAAAGGGCTAGGAGTGGGAAGGAAGCGGACGTGGCCTTAATTAAGGTACAGCGCGTGCAGAGACCCTGTGTAAGCGGGATATGCTGCTGCTGCTGCTGCTGCTGCTGCTGCTGCTGATGTTGATGGTGATTTGCTATTTCTGTTATAAGCACAACATATACTTACTTCGGAGGCACGAAGGTAAAGTCGTTGTATATTGGGGGACGCCAACCAAAAAGTTTGCTTTAGGCCATCCTGTCCACCTGAAGCTCTTTCCTGAGATTTTGGCGAGCCACAGTTTCGAGGACGCCTGCTGTTGAGAGACCGACAGACACACAGACAGCAGCAATGCCCGGGGCTGACAAATGCCCGAAGGCGCTCTCTCGACATCTGCTACTCCACTCGTTTAATGACATTTAGGAGCGAAAGTGAAACAGGTCCAGAAATAAGCGTAACGGAGTGTCGATCATAATGAACAATTTGAGGAATGTAGCTGGTATTTAGGGCCGGTTAAGAACATCAAGTAACCGAGCTCGATAGCTGTAGTCGCTTAAGTGCGGCCAGTATCCAGTAATCGGGAGATAGTGGGTTCGAGCCCCACTGTCGGCAGCCCTGAAGATGGTTTTCCGTGGTTTCCCATTTTCACACCAGGCAAATACCGGGGCTGTACCTTAATTAAGGCCACGGCCGCTTCCTTCCACTTCCTAGGCCTTTCCTATCCCATCGTCGCCATAAGACCTATCTGTGTCGGTGCGACGTAAAGCAAAATAGCAACAAGAAAAAAAAAAGAACATCAAGTAATAGTATGTCTGCCTCTTAATCACAGGTCGCACATTCGAATCCCGGTTCATCCAAGGATTTTAACCCTGGACTTACATCTGTAACGCGATCCATTCAGTCTCATAGCTCCAATCGAGAAGATGACTGATATGAGAGCCAGTAGTCAAGAAGGTCAAGCAATACGGCTGAGAAATTGCCATCATAGTAATGTGATACTTTAATGCCATCGGGTCATCTGGCTGGGAATGTGATAATAGCCTATTCAGCCTTAGCAAAACACAAGTTCTTTACGAACTTGTACCGAAATACCATGCGGCTGCTCCTTCCATTACAGTCAAAGGCCACGAACCTACTACGCTGGAGTAGCAGGGGGAGAGGTCATACTCCCGCGTGGAGCGTTCTAGGTAGTGGATAGGGAGGGTTCTAACCAGCTTGGCTGCGGACTTGAGCGAAATAAAATAGCTCTCGCGGACCAAACACACAAACCCCTGTGGGGGACGCAGACGAAGAATACACCCAAGGTATCCCCTGTCTGTCGTAAGAGGCGACTAAAAGGGGCGACCAAGGGATGATCAAATTAGAACCATGAGACTACTTTTAATTAGTACCATCACGCAGGGAACACCATGGGTCGCTTTTACTTGTGCGTAGTACCACTATGTTAGGCACACAATAGGTTTGTGATTAGTAGCAACAGTGTGTGCTGCCAACTGGGTTTTAGAGTACCTGTGATTAGTACCGCTATACGAGCAACACGATGGGTGAGCGACACCATGGTTCTTCCTTGCCTATGATTAGTGTCCAATATGTGAGGAACACCACGGGATAATACGAGTAGGCCTATGTGAGGAACACCATAGGTTTGCGTTGCCTGTAAATGGTGCCACAATGTGAGAAACACCATAAGTCTATGTTACATGTGCGCATTATATTACCTTTGAGTAGTACCATAATGTTTGGAATACCGTGAGTCTACGCTGCTTTTGATCAGTACCGCAACATAGCAAATACCATGGTTCTACTTTCCTAGCGATAAGTACCATTATGAAGGGCCGATGACCTGGATTATGGACCCCTATAGACTACAAGCATCACAGATTCAGTATTGTGCTTTAGAAGCAGTTCCTTGGTCAGTAATACTATTGGGTAAGGCTAGTTTCTGGGAATGAGGGGCATTGCGGGTCGGATCCACTGATTGCTTCAAATTCATATCCATCCATTCATTCTTCGTCCTTAGGCTTTAAATTCTGGTCAGTGGAAGTACTGAACTTCTAAATTGTCATTGCATTTCGTCTCATTTCGTACCATTAGAGGCCGTTGACCTAGATGTTAGGCCCCTTTAAACAACAAGCATCATTATCATCACCGTCAAAGGCGATATCGAACAGTGTGCCTACCTTGACAGCCACTTCGCAACAATTGCCAACGGAGTCGCTGAAGTCTGTAGCTCCTCAGATGGGCTGGGTTGGAGTTGGTTTCCGAACTTTCGAAGGGTCAGTAGAAGAATTGGTTCACTGAATTGGCCCGTAACGGGTGATTTGCACGTAGCTTCGATTCTCTCTAAGAGAACCAGTACGACCTAGCTCAACCGGTAAAAGAATCGGGCGCGAAATCAAAAAGTTGTGGGTTCAATTCTCATTGGTGTCCGGTTGGCCATTTGTATTCTGTATTTTGTATTCTGTTTGCAAATACCGTACACGCTGAAAGTTTTACTCGTGGGTTGAACGCCGCACTAATATGTCGACGGATTTTTGGCGACGCAAGGATAGCGGCCGTGACCTTAATTAACCACCATCTTCCGAATGCAAGCCCACAACTACCTGACCCTAACCGCACAGCCAACTCTCTCGATCGTATGGAAGTTTATCGAAGGGATAGCTGTTAAACTGATAATACTGTACTCTGTTAACATTTACTACCTCGGTTAGGCTGCCCTCTGATATTACAGAAAGGTTCTTTTAAAAAGTAGCACATGTCTTGTGATAATTATTGAAGGGTCACGTCAGCTGTGGAGGGAAAGTGGACAGCAAGTGGCGGAAACAAAAGACTGTTGCGGCGAGTCACCTGGTCCCAAGGTCGTCCCAACGTCCAGTTTAGTCTTGGCCAATTAAAGTCCATCCATGTTTCTCACCAGTAGCTTTCAGGTTTTCTTCTCTTCTTTTTTCCCGCTAGATTAATTGCTCTTCTGCCAGCTCGTCTGGAATGTCATGCTAAGAACAGGTGCACAGGGCCATAAGTCACTCAAAAATAACCTGACATTCTTCTCCTTCTGACACTCTTGTCTTGTGAAGGACAGTTCTGAAGGAGAATTACTCCAGTTTATTGCTGTATATCATGTATGTATACGGCGTTCAGAATGACATAACTGGTGGTGAGAAATAAACAATCCCATGTTCAGATTTCATCATTCTTCCATTTTTACTTTAATTGACAGGTTTGTTTGGGGATGTAATCCGGCTACGAGACCGAATGGTCAATTCAAAGAGCCCTGGCTTCGATTCCCCAACGGGCCAGGCATTTTAGCAGTGATCAGCTCATTTGTCTTGCTTTGGGACTAGGCATTTGTAATCGTGTTAGTAACTTATCAGTCAATCAATCAATCAATCAATCAATCAATCAATCAATCAATCAATCAATCAATCAATCAATCGACGGGCTGAGTGGCTCAGACTGTTGAAGCCCTGGCCTTGTGACCCCAGCTTGGCAGGCTCTATCCCAACTCAGTCCAGTGGTATTTGAAGGAGCTTAAATAGGCTACGTCAGTCTCGTCTCGGTAGATTTACTAGCATGTAAAAAAACTCCAGCGGGACAAAATCCCGGCACCTCGGCGTCTCCGAAAACAGTCTAAGAAGTTAGAGGGACGTAAAAATCAATATCATTATTTATTATTAATAAATCAACTAATCAGTCAATCCATCAATGCGCGTAGGTTCTCCTTAACATCACCCACAACCGGGCGAGTTGACCGTGCGGTTAGAGGCACGCGGCTGTGAGCTAGCATCCGGGAGATAGTGGGTTCGAATCCCACTGTCGGCAGCCCTGAAGATGGTTTTCCGTGGTTTCACATTTTCACACCAGGCAAATTCTGGGGCTGTACTCTAATTAATGAAGGCCACGGCCGCTTCCTTCCAACTCCTAGGCATTTCATGTCCCATCGTCGCCATAAGACCTATCTGTGTCAATGCGATGTAAAGCCACTAGCAAAAAAAAAAAAAAAAAAAAAAAAATCACCCGCAGTAGGCCAAACGAATTGTTTCTTATACAGTTACTGGGAGATCAGAAATATCCATGTAGTCACTATTATGAATGACCATTTAGTCTATACTGTAGGAAGTTCATGCGATGTATCTTGGTTTCCTTTCAATAAGTTATATCGTAGCCCTCGGATTTTTAGGTGGAAATAGGTTAGAATGCAAAGTAATTAGGTCTGTAGGAAGAGTGATGCAACCCGTTATACCATAATGTAGGAAGAGCAACATAAATTCAAGGAGTTACGTAGGCCGTGCCCCTAATGTCTATACAAATCTCATAGCATAACTGCTGTACGGGGTAGTATATACGTGTTGTTCGCTTAAGTAAATATGCATTCTAACCTATCAGTACCTAAAAATACGGACTCTAGTATATGGTATGAACACAGACTTGGAGTACAAGATAAAAATACGTAATATACATCCAAAACAAAAGTATGGAAAGCAGTCGAACGAAGTCAGGTGATGCAGGAAATTACTAGATTAGGAAATGAAGTATTACAGGAAGTAGATGAATATTGTTACTTGGGTAGTAAAATAATTAATGACGGCGGAATTAAGAAGGGCATAAGATGTAGATTAGCAGAACCAAGGTAGGCCTTTCTTAATAAAAGAAATTCGCTCCTCTTTCACTCACTCCCGTTTAAAATTAGACGTGCTCTAACGACCTCAAGAACGTAAAGTCCTCTCTCTAAAAATTTATAAATACGATACGAGTATATACACGTCAATAGAGTTAGTTTAACCCTAGTAATGATTTTAGGAAATTAGTTTTATTTTTAATGTACAATACAGTGAAACCTCGATAGCTAGAATTATCTCGGGAGCTAAATATTATTTCGAGTTATCAAAATTTCGAGATATAGAGAAAATCGTTTTTGAGCATGTATAACACACAATTGAATCATATGTATCTACGGGCTTATAATGAATACGTTATTTTTAACAGTAGTCTACATAAAATATATAGGCCTACAAACAAACTCTATTTTACGGCATCACTTTAATTATCACTTTTTAGAGGACAGGATACAGTAGTGAAACAAGAAACATACTTCCGTTAACATTTTTGGAAAAAATCCGTTATGCCTGTTGCTCACGGTAAAATTTTCTGTCAAATTTATTGTACAATAATATAATTTTATAAAATTTCTGTTGCTCATGGTCAAATTCAAGTTTTATAAAACATTTGATAAAACTTTTCATAAAATAGGACATGTTCTATTCCGTAAAATTAATTTTACGAAACGAACCAATCAGCGAAGCTGACATCATCATGATGTTGGCGCTACGTCGTGAGAAGATTGTAAACAAACACTTCTTTCTAAAATGGCAGGACACGGGGGTGGACTAAGGAAGCTGTTAGTGTTTTACTGACGAATACCAGAAATATCCTTGTTTGTACGAAGTTAAAACACCACTTTACCACAATAGAAATGCAAGAAGCCAGGCAGTAAACCCAATCGCCGAATCCCTAGATGAATGCTGGACTTCTAACCTCAACTAATTTTCGACCAAGAACAGCAATCCTCTACCCTCTTCTCTTCTTTTGATCCAATCCCGAGTCCAGCATTTCCTGGCATTTCTTTTCTTCCTTTTTACCACTGTACAACATATAAGTGCAGCTAAAGCAGCAGGTTTTGCGTTGTTTGTTGGAGCCATACTCTCAAACACACTGTAAGTTGAACAGCTGATTCTTGGTTTAAAATTTTATTGATAGATGGCAGCACATACAAATCTTAGTTCAGAAGTGAGTTCATAGATTGCCATCCTGATGCTTCGACGGAATTTCAAAAATGTATTTACAACTTGTTTTTACCAAAATTTTATAAAATTAATTGTACAACAAATTTTACGAAACATTTTACCGTGAGCAATAGGCATTAGTCTCTTCTGTTTATTACGCTTAACCTTTCCTCCCTTTACGTTGAAACTTCTCGTCAATACCACGCAGCCGAGATTCGTAAGTGGAGCTTGTCATCCGCGACTTCAAGGGGTGCTTTAGTACGTGACCGGTAATTAATTCACACCCGAGAAACAGCCAGAGGTTTTGCCGATTTTCTAATCACTAGGCGTTTTAGTGTTTTTTTTTTATTTATTCCCGTCATATTAACTCCCAGCAACACCGTAACCCTTTCTTTACTTGTTAACTCTTCGCCACAAACTACAAATGCCGTGTTGCACAGTTAATGTTGCCCAAAATTCGAGTAACAGAGGAAATGTTTGCTTAAGGAAATCGAGAAATTCGTGTAACCGAATTTCGAGTACGGCCTAACAGAGAAACAAATTCACATGAAGAATAGGACAAACGGCCGGGAAATATAAGTTACTTCGAGATACTGAAAATTCGAGTAATGCAGGTTCGAGATATCGAGGTTCGACTGTAGTTTTATTGAATTTAATTGAATCATCTATATTTAGGTAACAAATCTGTTGATGATAAATAAATCTATCTATGCTCATCTCGAACATTGATATAGGAATTAGAAATAATTTTTGAAGACATTCGTCTGGAACGTGGCATTGTATGGAAGTGAAACATGGCCGATAACCAGTTCAGAAAGGAAGAAAATAGAAGCCTTTAAAATGTGGTGTTACAGAAGAATGCTGAAGGCGTGATGTGTAGATCGAATCACGAATGAAGAGATACAGAATCGATTTGGTGAGAGGAGTATGATTTGATGAAATTTGACGAGAAGAAAGGATAGAATGATGAGGTAAATCTTAAGATACCCAGGGCTTGTTTAGTTAGTTTTTGAGGGAAGAGCAGGTGGTAAGAACGGTTGGGGTAGACCAAGGAATGAATGACAGATTAGATGTAGCCTTATAATGTAGTACTTAGGCTACGTAGAAATTAAATGGTTAGCGAAGAATATAGCTGCATCAAAAAAGTCTACCGACTAATAGCCCAAAAAAGCAACTCATTAGATTAGTTAAGATGAACTCACCGGAATGCGTGGTGTTGCTTTCGGCGTCGACCACGTCAATCCTACTCCTCTTGACGACAACCGTGTCTTCTGGAGAGGACGCTCCAGGATCCAAGGTCTCCTGTTTGATGCAGGGCTTGATGTCGGCGAGGGTGTCTTCTTCCTTGACAGGACTACTGGAACCTGCCCTTCGTTTAGGAGTACTGCTTGCGGGTTCGTCGAGCAGCATATCCAACCGCGGGCTGGCAGGCGTTGGGGGTGGGGTACACAGTAGTCGACCAGGGGCGGCGGCTACTTTCTTGGTCGTGATGGGAGCGGAGATGCTGGGCCTTCTCGAGTTTACGACACCCAGAGGAACGCTGGTGCTACTACTACCACCGCCAGCATCGTCGCTGTCCGTATTGTTAGCATCGCGATGGTCTGTTCCCGAAAAGCCGAGGGAATAGTTCTCTTTATTACAGGCTAGCACTTTGTGCTGGATAAACTTGACGATGTCCGCTAGGGCGAAAGGTTTCTGGCAGACACCGCACGTCAGCAGGTCCTGCGGCACCGGCTCAGAGTCCGCTGGAACAGAAAGAAGACAACACACAAATTAACGTCAGTATCCTGGTCATACCAATATACCCTTCATGACCAACTTTATATTCACCAATAACTGGTGGTGTAATATTCTTATTAGGTATTGCATTAAGGTACACATTTGTGGGGCAAAATAAATACTGTATATTATAACGATGATTTGAATATGTAAGCGAAATATCATTTCTATATTTTACCATCTGACTTTTATCATTCATGTTTAAGCAGCCTATCACTGCTATAATTCAGTGTCCAAACGTTAGGGCCTGCAATGTCTGCAATAATGAAGGCGGGCCTGGACCTTAAGGGGACCGCAGCTTCCTCCGCAAAAATAAATAAATAAATAAATAAATAAATAAATAAATAAATAAATAAATAAATAAATAAATAAATAAATAAATAAATAAATAAAAAATAAAATAAATAATTTTATCGGAATAGCCTACCTTTCTGAACGGGAAAGCTAACATAACGATGCTTTTGCAGATTTTTTTTTTCAAAATTCGTGTGAGTGATATCAGGTGAATGCAGCTAGCTGCAACTATTATTAGGTCTATATTATTATTGAGTCTAGCACAGCCGTCTTTCGTAACATTTTAAGGCCACGGCCGCTTCCTTCCCACTCCTTGTATGTATGTGTAGGCCTATATTTTTTTTTTGCTAGGGGCTTTACGTCGCACCAACACAGATAGGTCTTATGGCGACGATGGGACAGGAAAGGCCTAGGAGTTGGAAGGAAGCAGCCGTGGCCTTAATTAAGGTACAGCCCCAGCATTTGCCTGGTGTGAAAATGGGAAACCACGGAAAACCATCTTCAGGACTGCCGACAGTGGGATTCGAACCTACTATCTCCCGGATGCAAGCTCACAGCCGCGCGCCTCTACGCGCACGGCCAACTCGCCCGGTGGGCCTATATTTAGTCCTCAGCCCGAAGGCTGGTTGAATCCTCAACAGCTCCGCCATCACCTGTCATAGATGGCCTAGGCATCACTGAAGAGGCGTACTAGGGAAATAAGGAGTGAGTTCGTTTCCCGTTGCTTTCCTCACCGAGCCAGAAGCTGCTATTACATATCAGTCTGCCAAGCCCACTGAAATGCATGCACCAACTGATCCTATGAGCAACATTTTCACACCATTCATAGCAGGGACTGGCTGCATAAGGAATTACATTACTAGCATCACTCATACTTCAGTCACTTTCATTTTGTCAAAGCCAAGGACAAAGCTGAGACACATCAATGAAAGTAACAGTATTGCTCTAGCCCATACCAAAAGACATAGTGCACTGTAAAAACTACGTCCTGCCAGCAAAGGCAATTCCCACTTCTTACCGTTTCCTATCCATTCGTCGCCCTACACCTATTTGTGTCAGTGTGACCTAAAGAAAATTGTCTTTTCTTAAGGAAGACCTTTCTTCCTTGTTCTAGACTGCGTGTTATGTCCTTACCGCCTTCGTGTCCGGCTCCATGGCTAAATGGTTAGCGTGCTGGCCTTTCGGCACAGGAGTCCCGGGTTCGATTCCCGGCGGGGTCGGGAATGTTAACCATAATTGGTTAATTTAGCTGGCACGGGGGCTGGGTGATGTGTCGTCTTCATCATCATTTCATTCTCATCAAGACGCGCAGGTCGCCTACGGGCGTAAAATAAAAAACCTGCTTCTGGCGAGCGGAAGTTTTCCTCGGACACTCCCGGCACTAAAAGCCATAGGGCCTACCCCATTTCATTTCATACCGCCTTCGTTAGTCATTCCACCACCCAAGTAACAATATTCATCTACTGTAGGGGCCTAGGCCTACTTATGATTTCATTTCCTAATCTAATATTTCCTGCAGACCTGACTTCATTCGAATACACTCCATTGCTTTTGTTTTGGATTTATATTTTATTTTCATCTTGTAGGCTACTCCTTCTCAAAGAATGTATCCAAACCATTTAGCAGTTTCTCAAGATCTTCTGCAGACGCAGATAAAATAACAATAGTCTATCACCGGCAAATCTCAGAGTTTTGATTTCTTCTCCATAGATTGCGATTCCCTTCCAAATTCCTCTTTGATTTCTTTTACTGCCTGTTCTACATAGGCTAAACACTGGAAAGGAGAGGGAACAAATTGCAGACTTGTCTCACACTTTTCTGGATTTCAGCTTGTTTTTCATAGCCCTCGATTTTTATCACTGAATACCAGTGTTGCCAACCCATAAATCTTTTCTCCGCTAAATTTTAGTTGAAAATCCGCTAAATTCCGCTAAATTTCAAACTGAAGCAAAATAGCATATAGACTACCAGCTGTTTCAATCAATCAATCAATCAATCAATCAATACTGATCTGCATTTAGGGCAGCCGCCCAGGTGGCAGATTCCCTATATGTTGTTTTCCTAGCCTTTTCCTAAATGATTTCAAAGAAATTAGAAATTTATTGAACCTCTCTCTTAGTAAGTTATTCCAATCCCTAACTCCCCTTCCTATAAAAGAATATTTGCTCCAATTTGTCCTCTTGAATTCCAACTTTATCTTCATATTGTGATCTTTCCTACTTTTATAAACGCCACTCAAACTTATTCGTCTACTAATGTCATTCCACCCCATCTCTCCGCTGACAGCTCGAAACATACCACTTAGTCGAGCAGCTCTCCTTCTTTCTCTCAATTCTACCCAGCCCAAACTTTGCAACATTTTTGTAACGCTACTCTTTTATCGGAAATCACCCAGAACAAATCGAGCTGCTTTTCTTTGGATTTTTTCCAGTTCTTGAATCAGGTAATCCTGGTGAGGGTCCCATACACTGGAACCATACTCTAGTTGGGGTCTTACCAGAGTCTTATATGCCCTCTCCTTTACATCCTTACTACAACTCCTAAACACCCTCATAACCATGTGCAGAGATCGGTACCCTTTATTTACAATCCCATTTATGTGATTAACCCAATGAAGATCTTTCCTTATATTAACACCTAGATACTTACAATGATCCCCAAAAGGAACTTTCGTCGGTGCGACGCAAAAAAAAAAAAAAAAAAAAAAAAAAAAAGAACTTTCACCCCATCAAGGCAGTAATTAAAACTGAGAGGACCTTTCCTATTTGTGAAACTCACAACCTGACTTTTAACCCCGTTTATCAACATACCATTGCCTACTGTCCATCTCACAACATTTTCGAGATTAACTCAACACTCACCAGTTTCAGAACAGGAGTTCATCATATTCTCCTCCCCGCACTATATGCTCTGAGGCAGATGTGCTGAAGTGAGGACTTGTGGTTTCATATGAAGCCACATGGTACTATTCTTTTTCAAAGAATATGCTCGCAGTTCATAGCAGCAAAGACCATACGGAAATTGTCAAATCTAAGTTATTTCGAAAGTTATTTTCACTTTCATTATTGTTCTCATTGTTTTTAATAAGCGCGGAAAGAATTAATGTCAAACAATTTCGCATTTATATTACACTGCCAATAGACGCACCGTCCGTATTCGAGATCAGTGGGAAGCTCAATCAATTAGTCTTTTAAAGTTTAATTATTTAACCACTCTTCACGAAATATCTGACTACTTTTTCTTTCGGCATATTGACGTACCAAATAGAACCTGATGCCGAAAGAAACACGTTATCAAACACGACACTACCCGGCTCATCAAGAGTACAGTAACGATTGTAATAATAATGGCGTATGGCCTCCGGAGAGGCCTGGTGCAGGTCTTTTTCTAGTAGACGGCCTATTAGGCGACCTGCATGTCTGTGAAGACGAGGGCCGTGTCTAGGATGATTTCTAATGTTGAATACGCCACACAAACCCAGCCCCCGAGCCATTGGAATTAACCAATTAAGGTTAACATCCCCGACGCGGCTGGGAATCGAACCCGGGACCCTCTGAACCGAAGGCCAGTACGCTGACCATTCAGCCAACGAGTCGGACAGTAACGATTGTAACAAATACTGACTGAGGCTGTGGGCTAGAGCTGGTCTATAAAACAAGTGGTAGTATGCAGCGTAAGTTCAATACAACAGGAATAAGTAGACTATTATGCCGTACTAAGTTCTATATTTTTTTCTCCTGGTGATAAAAGGTGGATATTGTTACCGCTGAAAATCGCTAAAAGAAGTTCGAAAATCCGCCAAAAAAATCCGCTGTCCGCTAAATGGAAAATTTATCCTCTATTCCATTTTAAAATCCGCCAAATTTGGCGGCTAATCCGCTGAGTTGCAGCACTGCTGCAGACTGACTTTTGTACAGGTTGTAGATATCTGATCCCGATAGATTATATAAACATAATTGTGTAGATTATTGCCGTGGCGCAGTCAGGCGGGGAGCCAAGGGAGTGGTCAGTGTATTGGCCGGCCTATCCAAAAGAAGTACAGGGAGCGGCGACCGCATGCGCCGATCCATACTGACCACTGGCCAGCCGACTGCGTACCGGGATCTGGCCAATAGAGCACGGCTCGTGGGGAGAGGGGATTAAATGTCCTCACACTCGCTCCGCTCTGCACATGACAGTTGACATGAGAACCAAGTCCGAGCAAGGACGTACCTTTTTCACGAAGTGATAGAGAGTCTTGCGCGGTATTGTGTTTCAACGGCCAAGCTACCTCTAACATAACAGCAACTCATTCGTCCAAAGGATTATGAAAAGCGTAGTTCTTTCCGCCAGATGCTTAGGCTAAGCGAGATGAAAATGGGATTGGGTCAGCATAGCGGGCTTCGGTTCCAACGGTCTCGGGTGCGATTACCTGTCGGGCGAGAAATGTAGCCAAGTCTAGATAATTCCCCTGTTTCGGGAACTGGATACTTGAGTTCGTCTTAATATAATCCTCTTTATATACACAGAATACAACAAACTAGCAATCATTACATGGAAAAACCGAGCTCGATAGCTGCAGTCGCTTAAGTGCGGCCAGTATCCGGTATTCAGGAGATAGTGGGTTCGAACCCCACTGTCGGCAGCCTTTAAGATGATTTTCCGTGGTTTCCCATTTTCACACAAGGCAAATGCTGGGGCTGTACCTTAATTAAGGCCACGGCTGTTTCCTTCCAGTCCTAGTCCTTTCCTGTTCCATCGTCGCCATAAGACGTATCTGCGTCGGTGCGACGTAAAGCCAATAGCAAAAAACAAAAAAAACAAAAACAGGGAAACGTAATATTGAATACATTGCTCCATATGGGTTCCAAGAAGGGTGTCTGGTAGTGAAACTGGTCCAAATCAACCCTAAGATAATTACGAAAGGGTGAGAAAGAAGATAAAGTTTATCTTCTTTTCCTACCACTTTTTCCCTCACCTGTGGGGTCGCGGGTGCAAAATGCGTTGCACATGTGGATTTGGTCCTTCCTGACGTGAACCCTATATGGAGGGATTTAAACACTATTGCGTGTTTCTGTGGTGGTTGGTAGTGTGGTATGTTGTCTGAATATGATTAGGAGAGTGTTGGGACGGACATATACACCCAGTTCTCGAGCCAGAAGAATATTAATCAGAAGCGATTAAAATCCCCGACCCGGCTGGGAATCGAACCTGGGACCCTCTGAACTATTACGTCCCAGTAACTAACTTGCATTTTACACCTAAGGGTAACGGAATTGGTGGACGGTCTATGAAGAAGTAGGTCTAAGAGTGTCTCCTTGTGAGTAGGACTCCCTTACCCGGATATGGTCCAGTATAGGGATCTGGAAATGTGGTAAATACTGATCAAGAAGAAGGACGAGAAGGAAGAAGAAGAATCAGTTGTGATGTCAATGAGAGAAAGTGTTAACTGGATAATACAGGAAGACCACTGGAAAGATCAGAGTAGTTGGCCGGTAGCCTTGCAGGGCAGTCAGTAAAAGAATTGGACGAGTCTTTAAAAGAAAGAAAAGAAGCAAGTAGGTGTCGTTCTAAGTTTGCTACTGTATCTCGCGTGACCTTTGGTATCCAGTAGGACGTTCACACGACGGGTTTCTTGATCTAGATTAAACCTAACTCATTGACTACATTCTATTCAGAAGATGGTGTTGGGGCAGGTCATGCCGTGCCTGTCCTAATATGGCGTGTTAAGTGTGCGGAGGACGAACCGCCAGACCGGAGATAACAGCAACCAGTCTGATAGATGAGGGCGTTTAGCATACGTCGCGTACAACAGGCTGGGACATTACCATGGGTGGATTTCCGCTTTATATTATTATTATTATTATTATTATTATTATTATTATTATTATTATTATTATTATTATTATTATTATTATTATAAGTACGTATATACATCTGAGGGCTAGTTCGAGGTCCACTCAGCTTACGTGATTACAATTGGGGAGCTATCTGACGGTGATATAGCGGTCCCGGACTAGAGGCAAAAATAACGGCCGAAGGGATTCGTTGTGCCGACCACACAGCTCGTAATCTGTAGCGGTCGCTTGGTAGGCCAAGGCCCTTTGGGCCTATCGCGCCATGGAGTTTGGTTTGTTTCAGGCTACAGGCCTCGCCTATACCTTAAACGTGTTGGCATGGGCAGCTAGTAGTTTTCAGAATGTTTAGGCCTAGTCTATAGCAGTTCTTTCAAATTCAATACATTAAATTTTGCAACGAGAGCTGAATTTTCAGAAAGTTTCCTGTCTGATAGGTCTTATGGTGACTGTGGGATGGGACTCTATTTGCCTGGTGTGAAAAGAGGAAGCCAGAGAAAACCATCAACAGTAGCCTAGGGTTCGAACGCACAATCTCCCGATTGCTAGCTCACAACCTCGCAGCCAGTGTGCGACACTTGTTCTTTCCTAATGCGGACGGTAATAGGATTGTTAAACCTTGTAAATCACTCAGCGTTCCGTCTGTCAACGCTCTTCAGTTTTCTTAACCAATACATATCTCCACAATGGTCCGCTTCAAACACTGTACCCACAGTAGCTCGCGGAACTAGGGGGTCTTAACAATTCTGCCGTAAGAGAGGTATTTCCTGTGGAGCTAGAAAGTACGGGAGGAGTAGCAGAAAGGTTAATGAGGATGCATGGACGGTGGAGGTGAAAGTCTCCGGTGCAGAGAGGGCAGTAACTGTCACACAGCACAACGAGTGAAGTAAACCACAATAGGAATGTTGGTCGTGATCTGTTCGACGGGACGCGGAAGATGTAGTACATACACTATAGGAGGCTTCTTCTTCTTCTTCTGTCTCGACATGCATAACTCGCACTCCGGTATAGAGTGTTCCGCAAGGTTCAAGGCTAGGTCTTTTCTTCTTCACATTATATCCAACCTGTGACAGTTATTGCCTTACGGGGTAGTAAGCTGCAGTAGATGCATGTATTATGTACACTAAATGAGGCCACTTATTTTATCTCGACATGCTTAACTCTCACAATGAATAAAATTACGATGCTCCGAAAAAATAGCATAACTTCCATTCAACTGCCTGGGCGAAATTTTAATACCGAAATAAGCCAAATTTGAAGTTTTATACAACTATTAACATTGTTTTCATAACGTAAACACAGAGACTAATATCAAGAGTTATAAACAGCAATAATAATAATAATAATAATAATAATAATAATAATAATTCAGTAATAAAACAGGAAGGATTGCATGTTTCAGAGTGTCTTATTTTAAATATACTAAACAAAGGGAGCTGAAGTAACTGGGGAAGAAGGAAAGGTAGATTCTGAGGAAAATTCTGGGACCACAGAAGACAACTGATGGGACATGGAGGAAAAGGAGAAATGAGGACACTGAAAATAACACGGACACAATTCGGAAACGAAGGAAGAAATTCTACGGACACCGAGTAAGAATGGATGACAAACGACTGACCAAAAAGGTGTTCAGATACATCACGGGATGAAAGGCCACCCTCAAGTGGGTAGAAGTGGACAAAAGTGATGCAGAAGAAGTTGGAGTTACACTAGAGATGACCCACAAGGGAAGAGAGTTCAGAAGAAGAGTCGTTAGCCTAAAATCATTTGAAGAGAAACCACTAAATAGGAGACCCAAACGGATCATTTCCGAAGAAGAGAGAAAGATGAGAAGCGAAAGAATTAACAGGTTCTGGGAAGAGAAGTAAAGAAAGGCCAGGAAACATTTAGTTCTACACGGTTGATCAAATTCGGAGAAAAAAAATAGATTTTACATTCCACTAACATGTTTTACGGTTTTCAGAGACGCCAAGGTGCCAGAATGTTGTCCTACAGGACTTCATTTACCTCCTAGAACAGAGGTTTCCAAATGGCGGCCCGCGAGAGTATTTTAAGAAATGTGTAGAATATTGACAAAATATAGCCTATTTCATAGAAATGTATGGATTTATATCCTCTGTAGACCCAAGTCCGAACTAATTCATTCTTTAATATTATTTCCACTTTTTAAGCATTCACTTGATCTGAATATATGTATGAAAATCCACAGCCTGTTCCCAGGCATTCGACCGGGTTAGGAATGGAATGAATGAAGCCCCCATCTAGCGGCGAGGATAGGAATTGTGCCGGCTGCCGAAGACTGACGCACTCCTCTGGGGCAATGATTAATGAATGACAGATAAAATGATGTTGGAGAGTGTGTTGCTGGAATGAAAGATGACAGTGAAAACCGGAGTAGCCGGAAAAAACCTATCCCGCCTCCTCTTTGTCCAGCACAAACCTCACATGGAGTGACCAGGATTTGAACCACGGAACCCAGCGGTGGGAGGCCGGCGCGCTGCCGCCTGAGCCACGGAGGCTTCCTGAATATGTAAGATAAATATTTAAAATACAATTTTCACTCTTTTATGCAGTTGTAAAATGGTGTTTTAAGCAATTAAAATTATCAAACTTTCATTACAATTTAACTAAGCACATTATATCATACTAGTACCTGTGCTATTTGCAGAATTTTACGAAAATTGGCCTATTATTAAAATGCAGCCCCCGATCATGTGTAAAGTTTGCAATGTGGCCCTCAAGTAGGCCTAGTGATGGGATAGATAATCGAATAGGAAATAATCGCTTATTCAATTCTTTCATTTTATTCTATTATTCGATTCGATTTGTCAATCGATTATTTTTCGATTATTTATTCGAATTAATGAGGCAATCGAATGGTGAATATCTTTCCGTCCGAATATTTTTTTGGATTATTCATTCGAAACTCCATTTGAATCATATATTCCCTTACTTCATTCGATTATCCATCCGACATACTTAAACCGAAAAATTGATTCATGACTCATCCGAATATTCTATGCGTACAACTGAATGATATTTGAAATTCGTTTGATTATTTAAATAATCGGATGGAGGTTATTCGATTATTAAAAGTATTCGACTGACCGGAAATCGAACTTGCAACCTGTACTCTGAAAACCAACGCCGTACTGTCTGAAAACTCACTCCAGTAGCCGATGATGGAAAGAGTTGATGCAAAATCTTAATTTTTAAAAAATATAATAAAAAATGAGTTTGGTTCACCTCAGTGAACTTTCTACGAGCAGCTGTGTACACGAAAGATATGTTGCCGTGGTGATAGCCACTTGCGATAAAATAAAACCTTTGGTTTAAGGGGGCGAAACGTCAAGTTCCCGTTTAAGATGGAAAGTTTAGATCAAACTGACGCGGATATTGTACTCATTGTTAACCATTGTTCAGTTCCTAGACGTGGCCGTCCGACCTTCTATTATTTTATAGAGTCATTATAAAGCTTGACCCGCTTTCCGAGGGTTTAGTTGAGTTGGGTTAGGTTGGGTTCTAAGGGGGCTGGGAGATAAAGTCCACACACATACACTTGACAGGGAGATTTTCTTTCACTTAATAACGGAAGGCGGAGTGAGTCATGAGATTTTTTTTAAAAAAAGAATCCCAAGTACTTAAAAAGCGGAGATCCTCTTATTATGACGTAGGATGAGAGGAGGTGCGGAGGTTGTGGTGACGAGAGGGTAAGAGAGAAAGAGGAGAGGGGGTGGTATTGATCACAGCCGAAGAAAGGGGTGGGTCGCGGGTCGGTGGACACACAAAGCAACACCCTCTCTGTCCAAGAGTTGTCAACCCCCCCGTTCATTGTTCATTCAGTGGGGGTGATGTGGCTTCAGAATGAGGTGGACACAGCAGGAGGGGAACATGGTTCTACCTCGATGAAAAACTAATCACGGTTCCCAACAGAGAATAATCTGTAAAGCCTTGCTGACCCAGTAAATACACAGAGTGGACGGTCGATATTGCCGTCTCTACGTCGCTCCTGGCTACCTAGATCCGTCCACCTAGAAACATACGACGCCTACTTAAGGAAAATATCTAAATATCACCTTTCCATTTTCCTTCGAACCCAACAGCCAAATTGGCAATTTCTGGAGATTTTAACGCTTCCAAGTCAATCAAACTCTAAAGATGAAAATATCCTTCTCTATGCTGATAACCAATGCCAAATGTAGGGCCTATCTGAAAATATCCTTACATATGGAATAGAAATTGTCATGTATTTGGTTTACGATTTTTTCTGTACAAAATTTTAGGAAGCAGGTAGGAGTGGAGGGAATGGGAAGACAAAACGGGTATGTGATTAGTCTACATTCATAGGCCTACTGACCAAGGGCACTCGGTCTAGAATACTCCGCCCCTTTCCCTACTGTCTTTATATCGGAATGACAGAAATACGTGTCTATATTTTCTCTAACCTTAATAATAATAATAATAATAATAATAATAATAATAATAATAATAATGATGAAAAAATATGTGTTTGCAAGTTGCTTTACTTCGCACGGACTCAGATAGGTCTTATGGCGAGAAAGGGTTGGAGTGGAAAGGAAACGGCCGTGGTACAGTTCCAGCATTTGCCTGGTATGAAAAAGGAAAACCACGGAAAACCACCTTCAGGGTTGCCGACAGTGGTTACGAACCCACTATCTCCCCGAATCGAAGGTCACAGCTCCGCGTACCTAACCGCACGGCCAACTCGCTCGGAAATAATAATAATAATAATAATAATAATAATAATAATAATAATAATAATAATAATAATAATAATAATAAAGCAAGGAGATAGCTCAATGAACTTCTCAGCAATGTGTCTTCGTTTTGCAAATAATTCTGGGGGAGTTTGAATGAGGAATTTATTTTAGGAATCTAATTTCTTTTAAATGAGAACTTCCCTTATGTTTGTATCGCTCCGGTTGGAGTGGCTGTAAGAGACACAAATAATAATTACTGCGTGTGCTAGTACACATATATTTTTATCGAGTGTCCCATCTATGGTACGGGCAATGCATACTGAGATGTGGTACCGCACTCACATTCCTAACAGGCTGCTCCTTCTTATATAATCTGATTACCTTTAACGTTAAGTGTTTTCACCAGACACTGCTACCAACATAAATATTAATGAGAACGAGTAAACATATTGACAGTGAGGTAACTTAATTTTCATCCCCTTCGACTGAACATGGACAGCAGAAATTAAAACGGTAATAACTCGTAAAATGTAAAATAGTACTGGCTATGCTTGGGACATTGTAAGTTATTGTATTTTGTTTTGTAGCAGTTCAGTGATAATAGGGATTTCCACAGCATTGCCCCCCCACCCCACCTCCTAGATATATTTTATTTTTGTTTAGTTTTATTCTTAATTCATCCTCGGCGTTAAAATGTATCTTACTGTAGGTTTCTCTTATGTCTTCTCTTCCTTGTTAGTAGAGTACAGTCTATGTTTCTCAAATGGTGAAAGTAATATTGTAATCTCCTGGAAGTTTAGTTTTTAATCCTTTTCTTTAATCCTCAGTAGGAACATGTTTTACCGGGCGAGTTGGCTGTGCGGTTAGGAGCGGGCATCCTGGAGATAGTGGGTTCGAACCCCACTGTCGGCAGCCCTGTAGGTGGTTTTCCGTGGTTTCCCATTTTCACACCAGGCAAATGCTAGGGCTGTACCTTAATTAAGGCAACGGCAGCTTCCTTCCCATTCCTAGGCCTTTCCTGTCCCATCGTCGACATAAGACCTATCTGTGTCGGTGCGACGTAAAGCAAAAAAAAAAACAGGAACATGTTTCTTACGCTCGTTTATGTATTATTTGTATTCTATTTTGTACGTTATTTGATACATTGAAGTTACAGTGGCTGTTTATCATAGTCAAAGGGACCTCCGGTCCTACCTGTGATTAACTTTGAATAAATATATTTATACGTTTCTTTTCTACGCACCACTCGGTTGATCGTTACTTTTTCATTTCTGATTATGTTACATCAGTCATCACTATCTTCAAAACCAATAAGGACTAATGAACCAGGGTATCCCCTGCCTGCCGTTAGAGGCAACTAAACGGGGTCCCGGGTGCTCTAAACTTGGGAACGTGGTTTGACGACCACGGGGCGCTTAGCTGAGTCTAGCACTCATAAACCGACTGATGCTTGCTTCTTGTTTAAAGGGACCTAAAATCAAGGTATGGAAATGGTGAGAGGAGATAGATTTGGTTAAATGTGACGGGAAGAAGAGATAGAATTATAAGACCCATTTTAAGACACCCAGGACTTGCGCAATTGGTTTTTGAAGGAAGTGTAGGCGGTAAGAACGGTAAGGGTAGACCAAGGTATGAATATGACAAGCAGATTAGAGCAGACGTAGGATGTAACAGTTATGTAGAAATGAAAAGGTTAGCACGGGATAGGGTGGCATGGAGTGCTGCATCAACCAGTCTATGTACTGATGATTCAAACAACAACAACAACAACAACAACAAGGTCAACGAAAATTAGGTCTGTCTGTGAAAAATGTCGACAGAATCCACTTTTGTTTTGTTTTTTGTTTTGTTTTGTTTCCAATAGACTACTTTCTGCACTCCAGGCGAATGTGTCTCGTTCCTCTTTAGCACATTAAACACGATAAAACCGCAAGTATAACCATCCAGAAATGCACATAATTTTCTTCCATTACGTGCCGTCATATGATGTGGTTAAAATCAAGACGTGACTCATTCCGTGTCAGGAATTAACTTCTTGCTTCATGAACAATAGTCGATTACATCAATTACGAACCTGGACAGACGTGTTCTGTAAATGAGCGTAAAGAAGCACCTTTTGCTATCTTTGTGACTGACTGTTTATTCAACGTGCTTCTTTCTGACATCGCTGGGGGTCATGTGAAAATTTGTGTTACGTGACGTGACAAAATGTGTGACACGATGTCACCTAGCAATCATGCACGCTGTGATGTGAAGTATTGGTGGATGGCCGTGAATGAGACACATATTATCAAAGAGGGGCGTTAGAGTACAGATGGTCGTTGCGATCTTGCAGGCTGTGATGTGAAGTATTGAAGGATGGCCATAACTGAGAGACATGTTATCAAAGAGGGGCATTAGAGTACAGATGGTCGTTGTGATCTTGCAGGCTGTGATGTGAAGTATTGATGGATGGCCATGACTGAGACACATATTATCAAAGATGGACATTAGAGTACAGATGGTCGTTGCGATCTTGCAGGCTGTGATGTGAAGTATTGAAGGATGGCCATAACTGAGAGACATGTTATCAAAGAGGGGCATTAGAGTACAGATGGTCGTTGTGATCTTGCAGGCTGTGATGTGAAGTATTGATGGATGGCCATGACTGAGACACATATTATCAAAGATGGACATTAGAGTACTGATGGTCGTTGTGATCTTGCAGGCTGTGATGTGAAGTATTGATGGGTGGCCATAATTAGAGATATAGAAGGCTCCTTTATCTAAGATGTCTCATCTCACCATACTCTAGACAATTGAATATTTCATTCGCGGTGGTTTCATAGGCCCTGAACCAATTTCCCCATTTCAATGCACTGAATCGTACACCTGTCGCCTCCAAATTCCATACAGATACATGTCGAAAACGATCCGTTAAATGCAAATAAATTAATCGTTGTCAATTTGAGGTTCATTTATTGAAAGTCACACATATGATCATCCGATTGTCCCAAAGGGGAACTTCTCACCATATTTCTCACTATAAGGGAACAGTCCTGCCAACTACGAACATATATTTTCCGACCCGTTATGACTGGTATGTTAATCCAATGAATATTAAATTTACTAAATTTCAGGCTTACCAGTCTTGTAAATTAGGCAGCAAGAATATTCAAACGTTACTGATTGGCAATATTGACAATAAAAGGATAAAGTGGAAGAGAAACATGAATTTACAAGAAATAGAATATATCCTATGTAGAAGTAGGTGGAAGTCAGCATAAGTATACCAAGAGAGAACCAGCAACGGAGATGAAATTTGTAGTTCATCGGAAATGTAGGCTATATCCTTCAGGCCTTCGGTTCAGAGGAGCCCAGGTTCGATTCTCGGCTGGATCTGGGATTTTAATCGTGACTGATTAATTGTTCTGGCTCGGAGAGTAGATGTTCTTGTCTGTCCCAACACTCCCTTCTCCATATTCAGAGAACATACCACACTACCAACCACCACAGAAACACGCAGTAGTGATTACATCCCTACATGTTGGGTTGGCGTCAGGAAGGGTATCCGACCGTAAAACAGGGCCAAGTACACTTGTGCGCCATAGTTCGCGCCCGCAACCCCACGGATGAGGGAAAAGCAGCAAAGAAGAGAAGACATACTTATTCTCTGGAAACTGACACCTTTAGAAGCAGTACTTTGGCAATGTGTATGGAAGTGAGATGGCAACACTGAAGCATGTTCAATAAAAGCCTTTACGACCATGCAAGAAGAAGCTGTCATTAATTAAAGAATTAAGCACCTATTTGCGTTAAACATTCCACGAGCTCGTAAAAGTCCAGGAATTACAATTTGCAGAATAAACTGTATCCTACTACCACAGTTGATCTATTAATGTGGTTCTTACATTATGGTTATTAAGCTGAACCTGTATTATTTTACTTTTTTTCAAACCGATTAATGTTTCATATACACTGCAGTTGTAAATAATGAACATAAAAATACTGGACCATTGCGGTGAACTGTGGTCACTATAATAGGCTGTACGAGCCAATGTTTCTTTACACTTGTTTTATGAGACTATCATTAATAAAATAAGATTAAACCCCCAAGTTAAGAAACACTTAATTAGAGGACAGTTACATCGCAGTCTCAGCACTATTTAATACCTCAAACAAACACAAAACGACGGAACCTTTAAAACATTTGTTCACTGAACAAAATGTTGGATAAAAAAAAAAAAAGAAGAGTAGTCTATAGTGCAGCTGTTAAGAATTCGAACTTTCGCGAGGTTGATCTATGAGGGTGAAAAACCAATACCTATGAATATATTCTCTCGAACAGGCATGATTTTCTACATATTTGCGTTCCAGTTTTTAAACACCCGCTATAAGCCGTCATATAAAGCAAAGTTTTGGCTTCCAAAATTCGTAACCGCAGACGGATGCCCTACTACGTGCAGGGATGATATATTATTGCCTGTTCTTATGGTTATTGTTAATGAGTTTCTTTTTAACAAGGATATTTCTTAGCTGAGGATCTATCGGGAATTTTTCGACGCCATTCTAACAATGGTAACCAGTTTTCGTCTGTGTATAATTGATCAGTAGCGTTGACTTCTCACTATGCGCTTTCTCGAGCTAAGAGTTTGAGAAAGCTCGTATCAAGTGAACAACGTTCTATTCCTCAGTCCAGAATTGAAAACCTTGAACCTTGAACTGTCCGGAAAACGAACACAGAACCTTGGAATAAGAGACAGACACTACGCGGTCAGGTTGTCTAATAATAATAATAATAATAATAATAATAATAATAATAATAATAATAATAATAATAATAATAATAATAATAATAATAATAATATAGTCAAAAGTCAAACCCCACGGCGCAACAGCCCCGCAAGACCACGGCCTACCAAGGGACGCCTGAAAATTACGAGGTGCCATGTGGTCAGCACGACGAATCCTCTCTGTCATTATTCTTGGCTTTCTAGACCGGTGCCGCCACCTGACCGTCAGATAGCTCCTCAATTGTAATCATGTAGGCTGAGTAGTTCTCGAACCAGTCCACAGATCCAGGTACATATCCCTGACATGGCCGGGAATCGAACCCGGGGACTTCGGGTAATAGGCAGCTAAGCTACCCCTACACCGCGGGGCCGGCTTTTATAAAAAGGGACAGAATATATTTTTCTCCGTGGCAGTTAATCACTATAGCATATGAAATAAAATAACATGATATACATAAATTTGTGTCCGGTTCCCTGGTAAAATGATCAGAGTACGGACCTTTAGTTCAGAGGGCGCTGGGTTCGATTTGCTGAGTTGGGGATTTCAAATGCGTATGATTAATTCCTCTGGTTTAGGGACTAGTTAGTTTCGTCTTAATACATTTCTCTCCATCTACATACAAAACACCACACTTCCTAGCCAAGACAGAAACACGCAATAATGAATACATTCCTTCATACAGGATTGGTGGGAGTATGGTCGTGCGTTCTGCCGTATACTGAGCAAAGTTCGTACGAAGTAATGACTCAAGAAAATGAAAAAGAAAATGAAAAAAGGCAGGGAAGGTGAAGAACAATTACGGGCTATGAAATCAGTATTACTGTATTCTTATGAACGCAGAATATTATCCTTGTTGTCGAGTAAACATAAGTGAATTTCTGTGCCCGGTAGCCAATCATCAGAAGAACTCAATACGTAAGAGTTTTTCCGGTCCAGTACCCCCCGGCCAAGCCATCCGTGATGCGAGGTCGCCTGGGCAACACATTACAATCGCCCCCCGATCTACAAGCAACTTTACAACATCGACTTACCTCTCAAGAAATTCATCTCATATCATTTTATAATATCGATGGTAATGGGAAAGAGAATACTGCTGAGCTCACTAGTGAGAGCTTTATTACTCCATGTGGTTGGCCAAGGGAATAAAGATATGCACCCTCATTTCCAATATGTTTAATATACAAAATAATATAAAATCCACTTGATGAAATTAATATGCCACTTGTGGATCGATAATAATGCTTACAAATTAACCAATTGCTTATAAATGTTTTTAGTGGTAGCAGAGCTCGGTTATATAAGTGCCGTAGGAAATTTAAGATGGATTGCCGAAACCACTTGCTGAGTACTTTCAGCTGACTTGTATGATGGGTAACGTGCGAATGAATGCTCGAATGAGCATATGTTCCTAAAAATGAGAAATGTATTTGCTAGTTATAAGTTTCTTTAATGCATTTCCTTTTATTATTGTTATTATTATCTTTATAATTTTTTTTCATTTATGGCGTCATGTTGTACGTTCTATAATTATTTCTATTACTACTACCTTCGTGCCTCCGTAGTTCTGGCGGCAGCGCGCCGGCCTCTCACCGCTGAGGTCCGTAGTTCAATTCCCGGTCACTCCATGCGAGATTTGTGCTGGACAAAGTGGTGGCAAGACAGGTATTTCTCCGGGTACTCCGGTTTTCCCTGCCATCTTTCATTCCAGAAACACACTCTAATATCTTATCGAGTGATCTGTCAGTCATTAGTCATTGGCCCAGAGGACTGTGACTGCCTTCGACAGCCTGCACAATTCCTACCCACGCCGCTAGATTCATTCCATTCCTGACCCAGTCGAAATTTTTACTATTTCTATTACAAAACTGTACAATTGTAATATTCTGTAAGACTGGCCCCGTTGGCTACGTGTAGCTTTCCTAGACCCCCGCTTCGATTCCCGGCCAGGTCAGGGATTTTAATCTATACCTGGAGTGGGTTTGAGGTCCATTCATTCAACGTGGTTAGAATTGGGGAGCTATCTGACGGTGAGATAGCGACCCCAGTCTAGAAAACTAAGAATAACGGCTGAGTGGATTTGGTGCGCTTACCACACGTCACCTTCTAATCTGCAACACTTCGGGCTGAGCAGCGGTCGCTTGGTAGGCCAAGTTCAACTAGGACTATAGCCTCATGGTTTCCTTTTTAATATGAAATGTTTGAGTTTTTTTAGAAGTCAATCGGACACTATATGACATGTATTAATAGTAAGTAGAACAAACATACTGAGTAAGTACAGGGGATTCATGACTTCGATACATCCCGCTCCTAACTGGATTGTTAGATGTCAAGTTTGGGCAGGAAACCAGCTGTACTGTACACCAGTCTACGATCGGCTAATGAGATTGTCGGTCACCGCCTTGTGAATGTAAATTAATACGTTCTCTTTTATTATTTCTTCCGTTATTTCACCCTATCTTCCTCTCTCCGTCGTTCCCCATCCTACCTTCACCACCAATAACCACAGTGCAAATGAGGAGATTCAATAGGAGGTGATTTTTAATAATAGAACAGTTCGTTTTTCTTTCATATTTCTGGACCTCATTCTCTCGCTTCAGAAGCAATGGACCGTACCTAGGGCTTTACAATAATAATATAGATGTCACAGCGGGGAATCCCAGACAAGCAGAAAGGAGGAGGATACGTAGTTAATATTAAACACGCGTGACAGCGCCACATGAGACCAAATTGATCATCATTACGAAGTGCAAACTCCCCAGTTATTGGAACGGAAAATGAATGAGTAATAAGGAAAATCGTGTTTGATAACGAAGTTAATAATACGATTTTTTAAAGATTTAATAACTGAAAATGGCCACCTGTGAAGATATAGACCATGGTGAGTCTAAGCCATGATAAGTCTGAGAAAGTCTGAAATTTGTTTGAACTTAGTTAATATTTAGGCTATTTCTATTTATTCTCGCACCTTGAGGAAATAATCAAGACAAAGAAAAACATTCTTATCACATAACATTAACACCTTCATATCACTTAGCGGTGCGTGCTTCCGGGCAACATATGTTGGAAGAAAGATGCTGCTTCGGGGCCTAACATCTAGGTTAGCACCCTGTTGGAAAATACAATGACAACTTACATAACAATTCCTCGGTGAGGATGGTGGTATTTCATTGAGACATCTCCATGTCGTTGACGAAATTAGGACACATCGAAGGGCATGATATTCTTCTTCTTATTATTATTACTATTGTTGAAACTGATCCATTTCGCAGTGCCCGTTTTCGCCATTTTTCTACTTATTTACATAGAGTTCGAATGTGAGTCTGTAAGGGTTCTTTGCGCGCGTGTGTGTGTGTGTCTGTGTGTGTGTGTCAGTACATTTTGATCTTCGCTTTCTAATGCCACTGTAATTGTCTGTGTGCTTGATTTCCTGTTTGCTTCTGAGTCTGTATTGTTCGTCAGTTTCGGGCGAAGATTGTTTCGTATGACTTCTTATTTTTTATTATTATTATTATTATTATTATTAGAATGGAAACAAGAATAGATTAACATGAAACATCATTTTTAGGATCAGTCGAAGTCTGTAAATCTTTTAAAGATTATTATTATTAATAATATTAATATTAATAATAATAATAATAATAATAATAATAATAATAATAATAATAATAATAATAATAGTAATTTCCTGGGGCTGTTGTAGACTAGGAGCAGACCTTATTAGATAGACCCTCCGTAGAGGGTGGGTGACATGTGTCATGGGAAGTCGTGCGTTTTGCTGTAGAGGAGAAACGTGCCATTCGTGTGTTATAGAGATTGTACCCAAGACCCAGTACCTGAGCAATTGGAATTAATCATCTGTCATTAAAATTCAACAATCCAACCAGGAATCGAACCCGAACCTCAATGAACCAAAGATCACTGCACTATCACTTAGCCAGGGAGATTTATTAAAAATAATATAATTTAACATTCCCTCAAATATTAGTCTATAGGCTAGACTTCAAGAGACAATGGGTTGCTGGAATTTCGTTTCGGAGGAGTTCTTTAATCAGATGGTAGCCAACGACTTGGGAGTTTCACAATTTAAACATCCACAAATACCATCTCGCTATCTTGGAGAAAGAAAAATAAGAATGGGAAGAATAAAAAGAAAAATCTATCCGACTGCGCCATTGAGGTTGGTAATGATGGGGAAGACGGTACTTGGACAGATCTGGGAGTTGGTCAACAAAAATACGGACACAAGGGGTTAGAGCATGTCAACAGGATGTCCGATAATAGAATTCGAGGGACAAGGGTGACTTTGAAAAACGATGAAATGAAAGGGGGTGGGCAGAACAGGTGAAAGCATAATCCGTGAAGAAGGGGGGAAAAATAAAATATACAGTATGCAGTCTAACATTTAACGATCGATGACTATGCTGAAGGTCCTACTTTTACCCTGTAGTTCAAAATCGCAATATTATACGCATTCTCAGCCGTGGTGAGCTGAAACAAGAAATGTGTGTATGCTTAGGAAGTGTCGACTACGGAGCATTCTGCCTGTCTTGTCACCACCAAGGGGATTTGCGTGCTGAACAGAGAAATGATAGGACGGCCGAGATGCGTGTGGGTGTTGCGTACATTTTAAGGGAACTTTTGACAGGGCGCTCGCTCGTTTATCACTGGACTGGCCGTAGTCAAGGAGACGGTGAAGCGCACAGGAAGGAAATGTGTGGTGCCTTACTGAAAGTGGACGACGGCCAATCGTTTCTGCTTCCTCTTATGTGCGATACAGTAGTCTATACTGTCCTTAGAATAAGTTTTAATATCCATACTGTCATACCCGAGTTTCAAACTGAACTAGAAGGAGAGAGAAGTAAGTAAATGGAACGAAACATAGTAACAGTTCTAAGGGATATTTTTGCCCTACTCAGTCGTTAATCTCTGTGTTTGAAATGTCACATAACCATAGGTATTAGGGCCTATACCGTATACTGCAGTCTAATTATGTAATGAAAAGGTGTTTACTGGTAGACTATGCTTCGTTCTGCCATAAAAATAGTATTAATTATTAAAACATATAATGAAATAGGACAGACTCCGTAGCTCAGGTGACAGCGTGCCGGCCTCTCACCACTGGGTCCTGTGGTTCAAATCATGGTCACTCCATTTGAGATTTGTGTTGTACAAAGCGGAAGCGGGACAGTTGTTCTCCGGGTACTCCGGTTTTCCCTGTCATCTTTCATTCCATCAACACTCTCCAATATCATTTCATTGCATCTGCCAGTCACTAATCATTGCACCAGAGGAGTGCGGTAAACTTCTGGCAGCCGGCATAATTCTTATCCTACCGAGCTCGATAGTTGCCGTCGCTTAAGTGCGGTCAATATCCAGTAATCGGGAGATAGTGGGTTCGAGCCCCACTGTCAGTAGCCCTGAAGATGGTTCTCCGTGGTTTCCCATTTTCACACCAGGCAAATGCCGGGGCTGTACCTTAATTAAGGCCACGGCCGCTTCCTTCTAATTCATAGGCCTTTCCTATCCCATTGTCGCCATAAGTCCTATCTGTGTCGGTGCGACGTAAAGCAAATAGAAAAAAAATTCTTATCCTCGCTGCTAGATGGGGTCGAATGACTGGAAACAGTCTTGATTCCCAACTTCATTTGCTCATGAGTTCTATACTTCTATGAATCAGTTTACTGTCACATCAGCCACCATGACATACAGAAAATTCACATGAGCACACATAACAAAATAAAAAACACAAGGGTTATACTAACATTTGATGCAGTCGCTTAAGTGCGGCCAGTATCCAGTATTCGGAAGACAGTGGGATCGAACCCCACTGTCGGCAGCCCTGAAGATGGTTTTCCATGGTTTCCCATTTTCACACCAGGCTGTACCTTAATTAATGCCACGGCCGCTTCCTTCCCACTCTTAACCCGTCCCTGTCCCATCGTCGCCGTAAGACCTATCTGTGTTGGTGCGACGTAAAGCAAATTGTAAAAAAAAGAATGATAATAATAATAATAAGAAGAAGAAAAAGAATAAGGAAAGAAAGAAGGAAAGAAAGAAAGAACACAAGCTCTCACCAACTGTCTAACACTTGCAGATGATTTTGCCATACTTTCAGAAAACCTGGAAATTGCAGCAATACAAGTCAATCTCTTGGAATAAATAGCAAGTAGAGGTTTAAGAATTTCTGTAGAAAAAACAAAATTTATGACAAACATAAAAATATGCTCCATAATTTCTAATAACAGAAAGAATAAGGAAGGGAAAGAAATTTAGATGTATGGGAGAAACAATTCGAGAAAATGTTTTGGTAACGTGCCCTGTAGAAGAAAGGACACAAGATGGAAAGAGCATACGGTATAACTAGGAATATCTACAATAACAATGTTTGTCTAAAAACCCTACAACACAGCATCAAACCGGAATGCCTATACACGGGTGAATGTCTAGTTATGAATTACAAGCTGAATGAATTAGAAGTACTTGAAAGAAAAATTATACGGTAAATACTCCGTCCGCTAAGGAAAACAGGACTCTGGAAATCAAGACGTAATGATGAGATACACCGGAAAACAGAAAACATAACAAAAACAGTACGGAAGAGGCGATTGATATTTTTTGGATATTCATACAGAATGGATGACAACAGCTTAACCAAATCGAACTTCAAATATTTTTGGAACAAGAAGTCAACAAGAACCTGGATTCATGAAATCGACAAAGATTTGGAAAGAAATAATATAAGAAGCATCAACAAAGAGAAAGAGAGATTTTTTAGAAAGAAAGTGTTAAAAATGGAAGGATTTTAGGTCGGGAGGGAAAGAAAACAGGCTCAAAATTGTCTAGACTAAGCAGAGGAAAAGGAGACATAGTGAGCAGATGAAGGAGTATTGGGGGGAATAAGGAACAACAGAGGATGAGGCATTGAAGTTGTCACGTAATCTCTGGAAGACCTAGTGGAGAAATAAATAAATAAATAAATAAATAAATAAATAAATAAATAAATAAATAAATAAATAAATGATAGTAATGTTATTTATTTTACGTCCCACTAAACGCATATGTATGGTTTTCGGAGATGCCGCGGTGCAGGAATTTTGTCCCACATGAGTTCTTTTACGTACCAGTAAATCTACCAACACGAGGCTGACGTACATGAGCGCCTTCAAATATCACTGGACTGAGCCAGTTTTGAAGGTGCCAAGTTCGGCACTGGTCTGAAAAAGTAGCTCGTAGTCTCTATTCTGTGTGAAATGTCTAGACACGCTATAAATACAGTAGCTAAATTTATTGTGATGCCATTTCTATCAGTTTGTCAAATAAGTTCTGCTCAGCATCAGACGAGCACACAGTCAAGTATCTCATTTGTTGCCCAGCGATGAGACGGATGCAGTGCAGTATTGTTTAGCGGTTGGAAAACTTCTGCCACGAGTTTGCCAGCCAGTCAAAGCTCATGAATACTGTATTCTCCCGGTGACCCAACTGTCACCTCTCCGTCCTCTGCTAACTGGAAAGGTCATATGAAAGGGTTCGCTCATCTGACAGAAATGAATCCCGCTTCCGCCTCCCAGTCGAATTGGTTTCGTTTCCTTCAGTACATGAAAGAAGAAACTTCTCTATTTTTCATTCCAGCTACAATACTAAAGACATAAATACAATGTAGGAGAATATGGAGTTAAGTTGTCATTAAATAGCTTTTTAATTTCTCGCATCTTGCCTAAGAGGGGCCGATAATCTACAGTCGATGTTAGGCCCCTTTAAAAAACAAAAACATCATCATCTTACCTAAGAGGCGGTGGTTCAGTTCAAGTGAGGGATTTTTTAAACATGTCACTTCCTTCATGGTTCCGATTTCACCTGAAACTAGAGGCACCGTGGCTATGATAACGATATTCTTAATAATAATAATAATAATAATAATAATAATAATAATAATAATAATAATAATAATAATAATAATTAATGGAAACAGGTTAACCAAACAGATTTTTCACCTATTTGATTCAAAACCTTAAACCACGATGCCTTGGTTTAGAAACACGCGGGAAGACGTTCAAGTGCTACAGATCAAACAGGAAAGACACCTTTGACAGAGGTCTTTTCCGAAAAAAAGATAGTGACGAACGAGCTAAACCGAGAAGAACAACCGAAATGAAGACGCGGTGTCCCTTGGACAGAGGAACGCAAGTGGGCCCATTCGGAAAGAATGAGGGAATTCCGGGCTCAAAAGAAGGCAAACTTCACTGCCAAATGTGACAAGACCTAACGTGGTCCCACACTTTGAAAACTTAGGTTATCGGTCAAAAACAGACAAGGGCAATGAAGGGCGTGAAAATGAATGACTCAGCTCAAGGCTCCGTAGTCGCTAACTCACGCTCCTAAATTGAGAGCCCCTAGGGTCCCTGTTAGTAGCCTCTTACGACAGTCAGGGGATACCATGGGTGTTATTCTACCGCCCCTACCAACAGAGGGAGATTTACGTTGAGCGATTCAGTAGTCTACAATAAAATTCCTATTATAGTAATTCGGCCTGTCGGTTATATATAGATTTGTTTTTTGTTTTTTTACAAATTGCTTTACGTCGCACCACGCACCGACACAGCTAGAATCTTATGGTGGCGATGGAACAGGAAAGGGCTGGGAGTGGAAAGGAAGGGACCATGGCCTTAATTAAGGCACAGCCGCAGCATTTGCCTGGTGTGAAAATGGGAAACCACGGAAAACCATCTTCAGGGCTGCCGACAGTGAGGCTCGAACCCACTATCTCCCGAATACTGGATACTGGCCACACTTAAGCGACTACAACTATTGAGCTCGGTGCCTGTCGTTGTGAGGTGATGTACAGAAGGTCACAAGATCAAACATCACATAGCAAATACAGAAACTGATAGCTAGAACCCGGATTTTTATGCAGTAATAGGTTAGAATGCAAACTTACTGAAGCGAGTTGCAAGTATAGTCTACCTTCACAACCGTTGTGCTAGAGGGATTGCATTGACATTAGGGGTAAGATCCATCAAAACCCCTGTAATTTATGTTACTCCTACGACGCTATGGCAGAGCGGGTGGCCGACACCTCCTACTAACCAAATTAATTTGCAATCTAACCTATTACAGCATAAAAATCCGGGCTTTACTGATAGCAAGCGAGCTGCCAATGGGAATGTATGGCCTGTGTTACGAGTGGCGGCCGGCACGTCTGAGTGTCAACGAGTGCAAAGTGGCCGCCAGCGATGATTACATTAAGGAGTCCAGTCAGCCACCAGCTCGTTAGCGCCTATTACCGGCCGACGGACAAGTCAGCCTGGAACGTGCTGCCAATTGCTGCATCAGTCTCTGGCCACACGACAATCAGTGTTCCTAGCTCTGTCACAAATCCTGAGCTGGTATTCGCTTTTTAGCAGAATGACCACTTACCTATTTTTCACCGAGCTATTTGGCCCCGCGGTATGTGTCGTGCAGCTATAAATTTGCCTTTCATTCCGAACACCACAACTGCAATTTCACAACGAAGGCTATGTATAAATGTGTTAGAGCGTTTTAAATGGGGGGGGGGGGGGGGAGGGACCACAGCGTGGTATGGAATATCAAACTCTAGGCACATCTCACTCATGTGCTATCAACTCAAATGACTTGTGGGCCTATCTGAACACTGAAGGCGATATGATATCACTTTATCTGAAAAAAAAAGGACACTGAAACTGGAGCCATGGCTCCGCTGTGTAGAGGTAGCGCGCCTGCCTCTTCTCTGGAGACCCCGGGTTCGATTTCCGGCGAGGTTAATTTTTACCTGGATATGAGTGCTGGTTCGAGGTCCACTCAGCCTATGGAGCTATCTGGCGGTGGGATGGTGGCCCCGGTCTAGAAAGCGAAGAACAAAGGCCGAAAGGATTCGTCGTGCTGACTACACGACACCTTATAATCTGTAGGCCTTCGGGCTGAGCAGCGGTCGCTTGGTAGGCCATGGCCCTTCGTGGATGTTGCGCCATGAGTTTCGACCTAAGTGGATGGATGGGAGGATGTAGGCACACAGCCCGAAAATGAAAACGTCCTGGGCCAAGAAAAAGCAGAAGACCATAGCTAAGAGTTACGACGAACCCCATGGTCCCTGGGAGGCCAAAACGAACCCAAAATAATAATAATAATAATAATAATAATAATAATAATAATAGTAATAATAATAGTAATAATAATAATAATAATAATAAATATTCTTACAAATGGAAGGATTCCAAGGGAGGAAGGAAAGGAAAACATGCACAAAGTGGACTGAAGACAGGAAAAAGAAACACAGTGAAACAATGAAAGAATACTGGGAGAAAAGGAAAGAACAACTAAGGAGAAACAATTGAAATTGTAACGTGGTCCTTAGAAGGCCGGAACGCAAGAAGAAGAAGAAGAAGAAGAATAAATATTAGACATCGCCGTCTTGGCTTGCCGGATTCCTTGGCTCATAATAATGTTCTTGTTTTTACGCCCCCACTAACTATTTTTTCGGTTTGCGGAGGCGCTGAGGTGCCGGAATTTTGTCCCGCAGAAGTTCTTTTACGTGCCAGCAAATCTACCGACACGAGGTTGACGTTAATTGAGTACCTTCAAATACCACCGGACTGAGCCAGGAGCGAACCTGCGAAGCTGGGCTCTACCATCTGAAATTCTCAGCCCGGCACTTTGCCTGAATGGTCAACGTTGAAGTCTTCGGTTCAGAGGGCCCCGTCGGGGATATTAACAGCGTCTGGTAAAATCCTCAAACTCGGGGATTGAATGTTTGTCCCAGGTTTGATAGGAAAACCTGAATACAGTCACTGGAAACGGCTGTAGAGTCTATTTCCGTTTAAAATTATGCATTTGATCGAACGAGTAAATTAAATAGTTGCGGTGAATTCGGGACGTTCAACTCAAACACTTCCGTCGATAGCCTGGTACCACTCTAGCCTCGAACGCGAATCCTCCTGTCTCCGACGTACAAGGGAAACCATTCTATAAATCCATTTCTGAAAGCAATAACGAAGTAATTGTCTGGGAAAATAGTGAGGATTCTTCTAGGACCTATCACCATGAGCAGGGTTGACGTAATGGAGCGAACATTGGAGCCATGGAGTGATAACATCTAATCTAAACCTGTAACAAGCTATCGGTCTCTTCACTTAGGAAGTACAAATCTAGTGGCAGACAGGAGGGGTAATATCAACCCAAACCTTCTTCCATCTTCCCTTCCTGACTTAATCAAGAGAGCGATAAACAGCCCCGAGGCGAGACGAGGCGCGCTCAAGTCCTTGAAGAATCTATCGGTTCTGTTCACCCCAGTCCGGCTGGACAATAAAACAAGACATACAATCTGCAGGGTTGGTCGACTCCCTCCTGCCAGTTTTATGGCCGAATAAAAGAGTAGTTTTTCTCCGTCATTACGCACATTCCCAGGGTCAATGCCGTGGCTATCACGCACCCAATCACCGATATCCGTTGGCAAACAAGCAACACCACGAGGAAGTTCCCTAAAAGCTCTCCTTAACACCTTCTCTCTAGGTGACTTTGTAGCAGGCGATAGCAAATAACAAAATACGACTTAAAATAGAATGAGCTGTTTTACCCGGCTCATCCAATATCTGCTCAGTACTTCCATCGCATTCTCTTTGATGCTAAATTTCTTCTCCTCTGATCTATTCAGTGATTATCCCTCAAGAAATAGCTGAAGTATTTTTTTTAATATCCGATTCGTATAACATCCAAATATCTCGTAATTTTGATAATGTTCATTTCATAGCTGAGTAGTAGCGTCTTGACCTTCGGTTCAAAAGTTCCGTAGTTCGATTCTCGGCTGGATCGGTTTAAACTGTGTCCTGTTACTCTGATTCTGGGACAGGATGTTTGTCAAATGAGTGGCTGAATGGGTGACTATATTTCTAGAAAGTACAACTCAAAGAGTTATTAATCATTAAGTGGGGAGTTCCTCAAGGCACTGTAATTGGACCTTTGTTTTCTTATATATTTAAATGATATGAGTAAAGAACTGGAATCAGAGATAAAGCTTTTTTTTCGGATGATCGGATGATGTTTTACTATACAGAGCAACAAATAAGTTACAAAATTGTGAGCCAGCGCAAAAAAGACCTCGACAATGTTGTCAGATGGATAGCAGGCAATGGTGTACGGGGTGAAAAATAAGGTTGTGAGTTTCACAAAGAGGAAAAATCCTCTGTTTTAATTATCGTGTTGATGGGGCGAGAGTTCCTGATGAGGACCACTGAAAGTACCTACGTGTTAATATAAAGAAAGATCTTTATTGGGGTAAATATATGAACGGGTTTGTAAATAAAGGTTACAGATATTCACACAGTCATGAGGGTATTTAGGAGTTGTAGTGAGTATGTAAAGAAGGCATATACGCCCCTGGTATGACCACAATTAGAGTATAGTTCCTTCGTATCGGGCCCTCACCAAAATTACTTGTTTCGAGAACTGGAAAAATTGCAAAGAAAAGCAGCTCAATTTCTTATAGGTGTTTTCCGACAAAAGAGTTGCGTTACAAAAATATTGTAAACTTTGTGCTAGGAAGACGTCAGGCTCGTGGCGGTAGATTTACTGGCACGTAAAATAACTCCCGCGGGACTAAATTCCGACACCTCGGTGTCTCCGAAAACTGTCAAAAGTACAGTAGTTAGTGGGACCTAGAAACAATAACATTAATTTATTATTAAACTCATTTAAAAAAATAAATTTTTCAGGGTAAACACCAACAGAGATATTTTACATTTCGCCATCATGGAGTGTCTAGTGGACAATTTTCCGCCCTACTACAATCTCGTTGTGTTTGAACCCTTGACCTTGGGATTCAGTGGCTGTCATCCTACCTCTGCTGCAGAGGGGAAATAACTGAAAGTAGTGGGCGGGAACTTTTCACCGTTGTCGCGATCATCTCTGTAGGAGAGGTAAGGTGATGACAGATGGAATATCCATCCCGCTAACTAGAACATAACACATGCCTCCCCCACCCTACCTACACAGCACGGCAGGACAATGAGAAGAGCGGCAGGCCAGGCGTGTGTGAGGCTGGGACGAATCACACCAAGTTGAAAACAACCCGTTCCTGTTCCATACACACACATACACACACACAGTTTGGTTTACAAAAGCTAGGAAGCCTTTTCGCGGCTGTTTTGTCGCCACACGTGTCTATCTTTGCTCTGTCTGTCTCTCTGTCTGTCAGTCTGTATCCCAGTCGAATGCAGCAATAACTCATCGGTTCTGACCTATGTGACTCACATGCACACGCTAAACAATACAAACTCACTTTTAGATACATGAAACAGAAATTGCACTGCAAATTCTATTTTTTAAAGGATAAATAAAAAGGGATTCATAATAACAACACTTGTATTGTGCCAAATAGCCACACGAAAGGTAACACAAGTTATAAGAATTCCTTCTTGAGGAAATGAAAGTCCACAACCTGTTTCCAGGCATTCGACCGGACTAGAAATGGAATGAATGGAGCCCCATCTAGGAGATAAATTGTACCAACAACCGAAGCCTGTCGCACTTCTCTGAAGCAATGATTTATGACAGACAGATGAAATTAATTGATATTGGACAGTGTAGCTGAAATGAAAGATGAGAGGGAAAACCAGAGTACCCGGAGAAAAATCTGGCCTCCCTCCACTTTGTCCAGGTCAAATATCACATGGAGTGACCCTGATTTGAACCACGCACCCCAGAAGTAAAAGGCTGGCGTGCCACCGCCTGAGCCACGGAGGATAATTACTTCTTGATATTATTTAATAATTTGTGGAGACGTACACGAAGGTGCTGAAATGTCAAGGTACACACTATATTCATTCAAAGACTTTGTGCGTTTTTTTGCACTTGTTAAGATAATATATTTATCATTTTCCCTGGCATTGTTTTCACACACATTCATTCGGTTGGTGGAAATAGATTTCGCAGAACTCATGGTGGAATCCGTGGGCAGCCAGACGTGTGATGGCGCTTCATGTTTATTGGTTAGGATCCATCCAATTTCTATCTATCATGGCATCCTATGGGTAGAAATCTTCAAAAAATCTCGTTTCTTTTTTCCTACCTATGTGAGATGTGTTGTGTCGTCTCTATAAAAAAATTAAATACCGTCTGTTTGCCTCCCAAAACATTACAGGGCGGAATTTCACGTAATTTTGCACAAACGTTCTCGGAGGGAATTATCACAGGAATAACAAAGTGTTACTTCAAAATATTCGAAAATATACAGGGCGAATCGAAACTCAATGACGAAACTTCAGAAATGGACTTCATACACACGGAGAAGAAAAAAAGAATTATGACAACATAGTCTAAAAGTGGATAATTAAGGAGATATCCGACCTTTAGTAATGTTTGTTCAATCCGACACTTCCAACACACTTATGTCTGTAACACCAGCTAGAACACACAGTTCACGAATCAGATGAAATGTTGAAAGCGATCTTCTCTTCCCTGAATACAGGTCTCTGCTTGTCTTCGCAGTCAGTGCTGAAAACTATCACCACTGGTGTAGTGAGTACTGCCTTGACAGGCTGCCACAGTGCGCGCACGGGGAGTTGGTCCAACATCAACAGACTTTGTGCGTCCCCAAACCTAAAAGTGCAGGGGATTTAAGTCAGGAGAGTGCGGTGGCCAAGCAAAGAACTTGTAATTCTGAAATGATAAATTTCCGGACCCATGTTTCCATACATTTTTTTACTCTACATATGAGGACTCAATTCTTGAAATTTTACTGTTGAGTTTGGAAACATTCCGTATTATTTGCGAAATAATCTGAAAAACGCGTAATATCTTAAAGTAAATGGTGTAGCCTATGTTGTATGCTCTATCACGCCAAAACTACTGGAATAAGGTAGGGGTATAAAGTAAGGTAAGTTATTGTAGTTTTTCAACCATAATTTATCAGATGAGATTCTCCGCAGTCATTCTGCTTCGTCTCAGGTTGGTTTTCTTTTACTTTCGCGGGACATTGGTAGTGAATAAAGAATATATACTCAATTTGTGCAAAATTCGACATATAGGTTTTGGCAGATTTTGAATTTTTATAGCCCGTAAACAACTAAAATATGGGTTTCGTGGAGTGGTTTTAAACATCGGAGAGCTGCTTTTCAGGTATTTGGGCCACAGATCTCGCCTAAAACAGAGTTACGCACCTGGGCGCCCGTTGGGACAACACCTTGCACCTTGCAGCTGGGCTGCCTTACGGTGCATGCGGGCAACTTACATTCCAGGGGTACATCATAGTAAAGGAAAGAGAACGAACACAATCGGCACGGCACAGAATCAGTGATGTTTGCTTGTGACTCGCACCATTTTCAACAAAATGTTGATTAGAGTAGATAATTTAAAAAATAGTACTGTATAATCAGAAGAAAATCTTTCCTAAATATACATATTTCGAAGAAAACTGGCACGTTAAAATTTTTTGTTTTTACAGAGGTATGGAGTTTAGCCCGCCTGGTGGCCATGATCGTTAAGGCGCTGAAGTCTAAAAAAAACGGTCTAACACCGAGGTTAGCCGGTTCGAGTCCCGTTGGTCGAAAAAATTTTCACCATCAGAATGTTGGCCGGCAGGGTAGGGGAGGTAGTGGTATACAATTTCTAATCACTAGATTGCGTGCCAAAAGCCTGGATTAAATTCCAAACCTCTCCGCAGTGCTCATATGGAGTGAGGGCATATGATGCTGTTGATGGTGATTCGTCCGTCGGATGGGGACGTTAAGCCTTGAGCAGACCCCTTGGTGCTATTCGACAGGAGTAGGCTATGTGCCGGCACCGGGTTTCACCCTCTCCCTACTATCATATATCACGTCATTCATTTCATCTCTCATTAACTCCTCTGATGAGGTTGACGTCAGGAAGGGCATCCGGTCATAAAAAACCGCCACGACAAATTCATCTCACCTCATACCCGACCCCGTAGGGAAACGGGACAAGGGTTGGACAAACAGAGGTATGGAGTTTAAGCGTACACGCTACGGATTCACAGTTTCTTGGATGGGAATGAAAGAATATTTCCGGTAAGAAAACTAAAATTCCCGACGTTCATTCAGTAAACCGTAGGTTAATACATTTGCATAATTCAGAACATGATTTTGCACAATGGTGTAGTGTTTCTGAAAATAGTATTTTAAAGTTGTCATCAGACGTCCGCCATTTATCTACGGGTTTGGTAATGAAGTGACAGGAATATTCGTAGCGAGTGTTTACGACCGGAAATAAATAATGACAGTACGAAGGGAAAGGTTAAAACCCGGTGCCGGTACATAGCCCACTCCTGTCGGATAGCACGAAGAGATCTGATCAAGGAATCTATTGATATATATTTCCCTTGGCACCCACTGGTGCAGCGGATCCAGGACCTGACGGTCGGGTGTTGGGATGCCGGCATTAGAATCAAGTTTATGTTGCTCCCAAGCCACATGGGTCTAGAATTAGTGAATAAAGCTGCCAAGGAGGCTGTCACATTGCCGCCCGTTGCCTTACAAGGTTCCAGGAAGTGATATTCGCTCTCAGCTGAGACATTTAGTTATGTCCCATTGGGAAATAGAGTGGCAGGCCACCCCTCTCCCAAATACGAAGGTATGGAAGACTTCCCTTCGGGGTTCCCGGAGGAAGACAGTGGTATTATGTCGTCTTCGCATCGGTCATGGCGTAGCCACGCACTACTCAGAAGGGCAAAGCCCTCCCCCCCCCCCCCCGGCAACCTGGTGTGTACTTGCGGCGTGGTATACATCCTTACGGAGTGCGTGGACGTAGCCGATCTGCGCCGTAGTGTAAAACTTCCGACTACCATCCCCGTCATCTTGCGAGATGACGAGCTGTTAATAGACTGTCATCCGCTTTATGAGGGATAGTTGCCTACTTTATCGTGTATAAAGAAATATTTTCTATTTTCTTTTTAACTATGCTTTTGTTCCGTTGAATCTATTTTAGTTTTTGTTTGTGTATTTTAATGTGTTATTTTATCTTCTCACTTGAATGATATATCACTGTATTTCAAGGCAATGCTTTATTCTATTATAATCGATATTTTCTATCATTTTGTCAGAAAATAAGGCATTGCGATTTAAATCCAATGATTATTTTAATTTCATAATAATTTTTTAATAATCATATATATTATTTCAGTAGTAGGCCTATAGATCCCTTTTGCGCCGCTCACAAGTAACCGATCGTGACAAATGAGCATTCAAAAGAAAGAGAATAGACATTAGCAGTGACGAATTGCACTCTCATTTCATAAATATCGATAATTTCTTTTAAAAAATGAGTTTAAAAATTGTACGCAGTGTGCGATTTGCAAATACTGTTACTGTAGGGAAATACGCGTCGTCATTGTTGTCCACTTCACATTTTGGCCGCTGGGACGTCTGTTTAATGTCATTATAATATGCTGTAATTATCAGTTAAGAAAAGACTGATAGTAAAACCAAACATTACATCCGGAACGTTCGTCAGTATAATAACGGACTTGCATTTGCTTCCGTTCAAGTGGATACCATGAGTGTTAAAAAAATCAAAGATTATATTAAGTGGTAAGTAAGACTGTCTAATATTGTACTGATTTGTGTATTCCTTAGTTCACCAGTAGTTCACCAGGGGGCTACTCCACTACATACTTTGTTTTAAATTCTAGTCAGTGGATACGTTGTAAACTGTTAATTATCATGTAATTTCGTTTCATCTCGTACCATTAGGGGCCGATGACCTACATGTTAGGCCCTTCTGAGCATTATATTCATCATCATCATCATCATCATCTGATCAAGGCTTAGCGTTCCCTATCCGACGGGACTCAACAGTGTAACATGCGCTCACTCCATATGGACACTGTGGATTGGTTTGGAATTACATCCAGACTGTTTGCATGTAATGTACTAGTAGTTATTTGAAATTAAATACCACTACTTCTCCTTCCATGCCGGCCAACATTCTGACGGTGAAATGTTTTTCGACCAACGGGACTCGAGCCCGCTAACCACGGTCTGTCTGTTAGGTCATCAGCCCAGAGGCTGGTTGGATCGTCAAATAGCACCACCAAAGGTTATGCAGTTATAAGGAAACCCCAAAAACCCATGGCAGCACCAAAATGAGGCGTACTAGGCAAGATGAGGAGTGAGGTAATTTGCCATTGCTTTCCTCACTGGGTCAGAAAGTACTATTGCAGCACGACTGACCCTATGAGCAGCACCTTTCATAACACTCAGATGCACTAGTCGTGCTCTGAATGTCATTACTCAGCACTACCCATACCCCAGCAGCTTCCATATTGTAACAGCCATGGATGTTGACTGGGACTTCGGTGGAAGCTACACTTTACTCTGGCCTGTGCCAAGAGATGGATGCAAAAGTACTGTATCCATCAAGAAATGACAGCAGGCAGCTAACCACGGAATCAGACCATACAGACTATAGACCATATACTATATGGATAGTAATTAATGGCTACACGACTCCGAGGACACAAATGGAATTCTTGACATTTTACATTAGGCGATCCAGTAACTGTTTAATACAACGCATCAGCTTCCGATAACTGAAGAGAGAATACTTGACTACCATGATGAGAATTAGAAACTCTATACAAAAGTCTATCACATTAGCGAATTTTGAAAGGAAGTCTTGCAGATGGCAATTTAAACTCCAAAGAGAAAAGTCCATTGTCCAAAGAACTTTTACACGAGATAATGAAAACAAATACCTTTGTGAATGACTTTTAAACGTATAAATCACGAAGGCTGGAAGTCGTAGCTGTTCGTTTATTTTAAAAAAGAAAAAAGGTTAAAAGTTCCGAGTCAAAGTTTTTTCTATAAAAACTTAATTACTGACTCCTTTTTATAAGATGCCAAGGAGGATAATATTGTCTTTTCAATTATCATTTGCAATGTTCACGCGCAAATTAACAGGAACATTACATTTGATTCGGTTTGAGGAGAAAGATCACGAAACAGTCTGTAAATTATACAGACAAGTCGGAACGAAAAGTAAATAATAATAATAATAATAATAATAATAATAATAATAAATAGTCTTAAGAGATGTCAGTGTGCTGGAAGTTTGTCCTATCAGGAACACACTGAAGTGATCTCAAGCAAATAACCACCCTTAAAAATTAGCAGACTATTCGGAATTCAAACCTGCAACATATAGCGTAGGAGCTGAGTGGATAACGGATGATACCTCCATAATTACTGTATCTATAGTCCTTTGTGTTAAAAATGGGTCATACCTAACGATCATTTAGTCGACATGTTCAACATTTATTCACATGTGATTCGAAGATATGGTCGACCGTACTGTACTTAATCTGCGAGGGTGATCATGTTGTAAGATACACGAGTGACACAGCCTCCGTGGCTCAGGCGGCAGCACGCCACTGGGTTCTGTGGTTCAAACACCGGTCACTCCATATGAGAAAAAGCGGAGGCTGGCCCAGCAGAATGACTAGAAAGAGGCTATGGATTTTCATACATACCAGCTTCTCGGTAAAACTACGGTGGTATACTAACCCCAGCCTATACAGTGGTATTTTTGAAGTGACGAGTTACATCCCTAGAATGTGGATTCCACGTACAGCTGAAACTGCGAGGGTCAGATCCAGGCTGGAATATATTGGCCAGATCATCAGGGTGCCTGGATTAGAAGAGGTTGGCTGAGGACAGCTAAGAGTGAAGGAGGAGAGCAACAACCGCTGCAAAGATGTTTTAGAGGACATAGGAAAATAATATATACTATATGATACTGACATTAACTGTATCGCGGACTTATTTTCAATTTACCGAGCGAGCTGGCCGTGCGGTTACGGTCACGTAACTGTGAGCTTGTATTCGGGAGGTGGTGGTTTCGAATCCCACCGTCGGCAGCCCTGAAGAGGGTTTCCGTGGTTTCCCATTTTCACACCAGGCAGATGCTAAGGCTGTGCCTGAATTAAGGCCACGAACGCTTCCTTCCCAATCCCAGCCCTTTTACATCCCTCCGTCCCTGAAAACCATTAGCATTTATTTTCTATTTTTTCTTTAAAGGTGTTCCATTTTATTTGCTACCTGGCTGTACTGACGTTACAGACTGTACCGTGTCGCTGTCACCTGAGGCATATCACAGGCGCCCTGTCTGTCTGTCTGCCCTCTTGATATTGTGCTAGTCCTTCGCCTTTTCTTCTTCTTTTCTTCTTTTTTTCCGCCTATTGGATTAAGTTTGAACACCAAGGGAATAGCCAGTCAGTCACTAATGCAATCAGCCAATGAACATGAGGCATACATCTTTTTTGTTTGCGATACGTTGGTCAATAATTTGATTGGAGGTCTACTGGTGTGACGAAAATGTCGCCTCTCCAGGGGTGCCTAATTTAATGAGACCACACACCCACATACTGTATATAGCGCCCCCTATGTCTTCTTCCTTTCCTTCTTCGGCTACTGTAACTCGATTACTTCACCAATTGGCCGCAAGGTGTTCGCAGTTGACGATGGGTCCACATCAACGTCAATATTTCCCTGTTCTTTGTTCGTTAAGATAGCAGTTACTATTCACTTCATTTTAGACCATTTGAAAATACTCCTACATTTAAAAATTGCAAGCCTCATCGTAAGCAGGTTGTAAGAAGTTGTGAGGTTATTTACATGTCCAGTTATTTCTTAATGAATAATAGATTTTCTACTTCTTTTATCATGCCTACAGTGTAAACAGTCGTTGAACACGAAGCCTATCTGCTGTATTAATATATATAAAATGGTTACGGTTTTGCTTTACGTCGCGCCGACACAGATAGGTCTTAAGGTACAGCCCCAGCATTTGCTTGGTGTGAAAATGGAAAACCAATTTCAGGGGTGCCGACTGTGAAGTTCGAACTCGCTAACTCCCGAACGCAAGATTAGAGCTGCGCGACCCTAACCGCACGGCTAACTAGTTCGGTATATTTCAATAGTGAGCATTTGTAATTTCTAACATTAGTTGCCTGTCGAATAATTTATCGAAATATATCAAATTTCCTGTTCTCCGTCTTCTTGAGTGAATGGTCAGTGTTAAGGCCTTTAGCTCAGAGGGTCCCGGGTTCGATTCCCGGCCGGATCGGGCATTTTAATCGCGTCTGATTAATTCTTCTAACTCGGGGACTGGGAGTTTGTGTTGTCCCAACACTTTCCTCTTCATATTCAAACAGCACACCAAAGTACCAACCACCACAGAAATACGCAATTGTTATTACATCCCTGCAGATAGGGTTAGTCACGAAGGGCATCCGGCCGTAAAACAGGGTTAAGTCCACATGTGCGATACAGTCCGTACCCGCAACACCACAGATGTGGGAAAGAGGTAGAAGAAGAAGATTAAGATAATATATGTTTTTAAAAGTTGCCTTGCGTCACGTCACTGATAGGTGTTATGGCGACAATGGGATAGGAAAGGGCTATGAGTGGGAAGGAATCAGCCATAGCCTTAATTAAGGTACAGTCCCAGCATTTTCCTGGTGTACAAATTGAAAACCACGGAAAACTAACTTCTGGTCTGCCGACAATGGGGTTCGAACCCACTATCTCCCGAATGCAAGCTCACAGCTGCGCGCCCCTAACCGCACGGCCAACTCACTCGGTTATAATATTATATACTTCCGGGATATATTTACGCAAATTTTAGTTTTTCCATCTTTTGATTGGGCTTGAAAGTGATTACTCGTTAAAATGATTAATTATTCTAATAATACATCAGTATGAATACTTTAAACATGCTGAATATTCGTTATGCGCGAGAACTGTTTTTCTTGCAAATTTTCTCTAGTTTTTAAATAATTCGAGCATCTTTGTTCACTTATTGGAATAACTCTCTTTGTATCGAATTCCGAAATCACAATAGTATTGAAAATAAATATGTAGGCTTCCTGCGGGACTAATTTTCGGCACCTCGGCGTTTCCGAAAACCGCAAAAGTAGTTCATGTGACGTAACATCAATAACATTATTGTTATTATTGCATGGCTTCCATCATTCTGGTATTCTCTCTTGCGTGTATCACTATAGTGCAATCTCCCGCGTCTAATCAGCAGGCAACTGCATTCGACACTATAAAGTTGTTAAACTTTTTTTATCATAAAGATTATGCCACCACTTTGTCCTATTTGCTGCGAAACCTGTATGCGGAGTGACTCACGGATAAACAGAAATTAAATATCCGAGAGTAGTAGCGGTGAGAAGTAATAATTTTCTTACAACTTAACTTAAAAAAGAAGAGGTGAAATGGATTTGATAGGGTCATCCGTAACTTGGCATACAAAATGTCTGAAAGAACCGCTGTATTATTCTGCGTGTTAAATTGGCCAAATTTATTTAACTTTTGTTATAATATTTTTATCTGTTAAAAAAACTGCAAATAAGACAAGAACTAAAGTTCCGTAATCAACAGAATTCCTGTATTTATAGTCTTACAAAAATTTTCTTGTTCTATAATTCTCAAAACTTCTTATGCGGTTAGTATTATGGAACGTTGCTCTTTATGTGTCTGAGTCTTGCACTTTGAGAAGGGAGGAAAAGAGGTAATTGAAATCTTTTGAAATATGGCGTCCGACTCGTTGGCTGAACGGTCAGCGTACTGGCCTTCGGTTTAGAGGGTCCCGGGTTCGATTCCCGGCCGGGTCGGGGATTTTAAGCTTAATTGGTTAATTCCAATGGCACGGGGGCTGGGTGTATGTGTTGTCTTCATCATCATTTCATCCTCATCACGACGCGCAGGTCACCTACGGGTGTCAAATAGAAAGACCTGCACCTGGCGAGCCGAACCCGTCCTGGGATATCCCGGCACTAAAAGCCATACGACATTTCATTTCATCTACTGGCAAGACAAAATAAGGAATGAAAGAGTATTGGAGAGTAGGTGAAAAAAGGGCGAGAGTACTGGAAACAATTCAAAGTGAAAGAATTGCTTAGGTCACTGTTTAGGAAGGAAATTTTTAATAACACAGGTGCTGAAAGGAAAAGTTTTTAAGGAGAAGATGCTGGAAGACTAAAAAGGATGGCAGAAGACGGATCGGCTTGGAAAATGCATGCGAAAACATGTTGATAGGCAGAGAACTGTTCTTCTTTCATTCGTTATGCCCAATTAAGGATCCGCAGGTGTACTTATTTAGCACAATGTTTCTTCTTGTCTTCCCAAAATCTCTTCATCCTTTCGCTGTGGTTCCTTTTGCGTTCTTCCGTCCATCCTGTAGCTTGTCTTTTAGGTTGATCAGCAAATTTGTGTTCGGTTATGAGATTTCTGATTTTTTTTTCTGTCTTGCAAGATTTCTTTATTTATACCCATTTCCTGAAGATCTTTGTTTATTTCTGTAAGCCAGTTGTGATTTTTTAGAGATACTGCGAGATTTAGTATGTTCTTTGTTAACCTACTGTATTGTTATCCATCCTGATCGGGTGAGCATAGAATTTTAATCTTCTTTTTCTAATGGTGTCTGTGATATTTCTATTACTTTCCTGTGATTTCCTTTTCATAAAAATACCACTTTCGCATTTAGGTCCTAGAATTTTCCTGAGAATTTTCCCCTCTTGTTTTTTAATTTTTTTAAATTTGTGATCTACCACCAATTATCACAATTTCTTATGCATAAAGGGCTTCTGTTTTGACAACTGTGTTGTAGTGTCGTAATTTACGTTTTGGGATATAGATTTTTGTTGTTGTATCTGCTCCAGACAATTGTGTATGCTTTTTGTAATCTTGTAATTCTTTATTTGCTTGAACTGATTATTATTATTATTATTATTATTATTATTATTATTATTATTATTATTATTATTATTATCATCATCGTCATCTTCTAACTGGACAGACCTGAAGGTGATTTTCCATGGTTTCTCATATTCACGCCAGCAAATTTGAACCTGCACTGACGGTACGGTCACTTCCTTCCCCTTCGTATCCTGTCCCTATTCCAGCTCCACGGGATTGCTGTGTATGATAGGGCGACGCTAAAACAACTAGAGATTTCTTTTGGATGTTCTCTTGCAGAAAACACTTTACCGATGCTGAATCAACAGCAGCGTAGCTAGGATTCTTCTTCATCTTATTATTATTATTATTATTATTATTATTATTATTATTATTATTATTATTATTATTCTACCGCATTTCCCACACCTTTGGGGTCGCAGGTGCAAACATGTGGATTTGTTCCTGTTTTACGGCCGGATGCCCTTCCTGACGTCAACCCTATATGGAGGGATGCAATCACTATTGCGTGTTTCTGTGGTGGTTGGTAGTGTAGTGTGTTGTGTTGTGTGAATATGAAGCGGAAAGTGTTGGGACAAACACAAATACCCATTCCCCGGGCCAGAAGAATTAATCAGAGGCGATTAAAATCCCAGACCCGGCCGGGAATCGAACCCGGGACTCTTTGAACCGAAGGACTCAACGCTGACCATTCAGCCAATGAGTCGGACTAGCGTATCGAGGTTTATAGTTACAAAATGACAGAACCGAATTAAGGTGCGTGCGAGGTGCGCGCATGCTAGACTCGTCGTTGCAGTCGAACCTCGATATATCGAACCTCCATTACTCGAATTTCCAGTATCTCGAAGTAACTTACAAATTTCCCGGCCGTTTATCCTATTCGTTTTTACTTACTTACTTACTTACTGGTCGGCGCTTAATCACCTGCCTCCATTCGTCCTGGTCCTAGGCTTTCTTTCTCCAGCATTTAAGTCCCATCTTTCTAAGGTCGTCCTCAACATTTCCTCTCCTTCTTCCTTCCGGTTTTCCTATATAGGCTTTTTTGACAGTACTGGTTTCTGCCATTCTCTGAACATGACCAACCCGCCGAATTTTTCCCTGCTTAATTTTAACAATAATATCTGGCTGGCCAAATAATCCTTGCAACTCTGCATTTGTCCTCATTCTCCATCCATCCTGATCTCTAACTGCTCCAAATACCTTTCTCAGTATTTTCCTATTCTTCACGTGTATTTATTTCTCTATTTCTCGAAGCAAACGTTTCCTCCCTTGAAGCAAAAGAATACTTTGTAACTCGAATTTTGTGCAACATTAACTGTGCAATATGGCATTTGTGGTTTGTGAGGAACAGTTAACAAGTAAAGAAAGGGTTACAATGACGCTGGGAGCTAAAAACTAAAACTTCTAGTCATCGGAAAATTCGGCGAAGCCTCGCTGTTTCTCAGGTGTGAATTAATTTCCGGTCACGTACGAAAGCAACCCCCCGAAGTCGCGGATGACAAGCTCCATTTACGAATCTCTGCTGCGTGCTATTTGACGAGAAGTTTCAACGTGACGGGAGGAAAGGTTAACAGTAACAAACAGAAGAGACTAACGGGTGTTTTCCGAAAGAGTTAACGAAGGTATGTTTCTTGTTTCACTTGTCTTCTAAAAGCTACTATAATAAGGGTTATAATTAAAGTGATGCCGTAAAATAAAGTTTGCTTGTATATTTTGAAATACTGTTCAAAATAATGTATTCAGTATAAGCCCGTAGATACATATGATTCAATTATTTGCTATACACGCTCAAAAACTGAATTATTTATATCTGGAAATCGATAAATCGAAAAAATAAATTAGCTCCCGAGGCGATTGGAGGTACCGATCTTCCACTGTACAAGGACCCTGATACAGGTAAATTATGTTAATATTCAGATTGCAGTACACTACAAAATATTCCATTAAAATACAGAACAAGTACAATATGATCAAGGTCAGCAGTTTTAAAGTGAGTGGAATGTTCAGTTTACAATCTAAAATCCAACTTTCGAAGCTTCTTACAAAATAGATTCAAAAGACCTGTTGGTTGTACAGTTATGTTTCTGAATCTTCATTGTTTACTATCAGTTTCTGCTTATTTTATTCTTGTCAACCATCCATGAGGAGGGGGGGGGGGGATCCTCCGTGGCTCAGGCGTGAGCGCCGGCCTCTGACCGCTGTGTTCCCTGGTTCAAATCCCGGTCACTCCATGTGAGATTTGTGCTGAACAAAGCGGAGGCGGGACAGGTTTTTCTCCGGGTACTCCGGATTTCCCTGTCATCTTTCATTCCATATCATTTCATTTCATCTGTCAGTCATTAATCATTGGCCCAGAGGAGTGCGACAGGCTTCGGCAGCCAGGACATTTCCTATCCTCGCCGTTAGATGGGGGCTTAATTCATCCCATTCCTGACCCGATCGAATGACTGGAAACAGGCTATGGATTTTCATCCAACGGGGGACGGGGGGAGGTGTATCTAACACTCCAGTAAACCCGTCTTGGTTACATCCCTGTGAATCAAGTCCAGATTTGGACTTGTATCCAGCTTTTCAGAAGGAAAGCCAACCCTCTAAATCTTTTCCTGTTTAGCAGGCACCCTACTCCCTTTCTCTTGATAAGTCCAAGTTGAGATTAAGAACATCTCATTTGTAAGTGGATTGCTGGTCCAGTTAGCGAAGCTTGCCTGCTTGCTTGCTGTGCTTTCTTCTATTTCTTGGAACACAGCGTCTTTTCTCTTCTTCGCTAATCAATAGCTCGTTTTGTTTGCCGGTTCATCCCTTCCTCCTCCTACTCAGCTAGAAGCGTCTTATCACAGGCGTCCTTCTCCCTCGACGTTGGCGTCGGAGCCCCTCCTTACAAAAAGAACTTTTACAGGAGAGAATTCAAGAGGTCAAGTTCCATTACAACAATGGCGAAATGAAAACAACGATCTCTTTTACTACAGCTGAGGACTGACCGGTAAAACTTGGTTTTATACAGTATAGACTATGTATGATATATCCTGGAAAGCTAAGTACAATGAAATAAGCACACCTCTTTAATTTAGATATTACAATCAATCAATAACCACTGATCTGCGTTTAAGGCTGTCATCCAGGTGGGAGATTCCCTATCAATTGTTTATCTAGCTTTTTCTCAAATATTTTCAACGAACTGTATTGAAATTTATCGAAAGTTTCCCTTGATAATTTACTCCAATTTCTTACTCCTCGTCATATAAATGAATATTTCCCCAAAATTATCCTCTTGAATTCCAGCTTTATCTTCATATTGTGTTCCTTTCTACTTTTAAAAGCTCCACTCAGTCTTATTTTTCTACTTACGTCATTCAACGCCAACTCACCACTGACAGCTCGAAACATACCACTTAGTCGAGCAGCTCGTCTCCTTACTCACAAGTCTTCCCAGTGCAAAGTTCGCAACATTTTAGTATCACTACTCCTTTGTCGGAAACCACCCAGAACAAATCGTGCTGCTTTCCTTTGTAACTTTTCCAGTTCTCATGTGAAGTTGTCCTGGTGAGGGTCCCATACACTGGAGCCACACTCTAACTGCGGTCTTACTAGAGACTTACACGCCCTCTCCTTTACATCCTTACTAAAATCTCTCGTAACCGTATGAAGAGGGATCTCTGGTCGTGCGGTTAGAACCGTGCACCTGTGATCTTGCATTCGGGAGACAGTGGGTTCGAGCCTTACAATCTGCAATCCTGAAGATGGTTTTCAGTGGTTTTCCCCTTTCACACTAGGCAAATCCTGGGGCTGCACCTTATTTTTTTTATAGTTGCTTTACGTCGCACCGACACAGATAGGTCTTATGGCGACGATGGGACAGGAAGGGCCTAGGAGATGGAAGGAAGCGGCCGTGGCCTTAATTAAGGTACAGCCCCAGCATTTGCCTGGTGTGAAAATGGGAAACCACGGAAAACCATCTTCAGAGCTGCCGACCGTGGGGCTCGAACCCACGATCTCCCGGATGCAAGCTCACAGCCGCACGCCTGCACCTTAAATTAAGGCCACGGCCACTTCCTTCCCACTGCTAGCCTTTTCATAGCACATCGTCGCCCGTAAATCATGTCTGTGTCGATGCGACGTAAAGCAAGTTGTAAAATGAAGATCTTTCCCTGTAATAACGCCTAGGTTCTTACAGTGACCCTCATGAGGTGATTTCACCCCCCATCAACGCAATAATTTAAACTGAGAAGACTTCTCCTCTTGGTAAAACTTACAACCTGACTTTTTATACCATTTACCAAGCCAAGTATAAACCTGTTAATTATTTGATTAACATTACTGTTTTTCATAGACATGGTCTTCGCGGATTACTGAAAATATTCGAATAGTATTTTATGGATCATTGCGTGAAAGTGTTGTATAGCAGCCTGCCTTAAGTCCATGACTTGGCAGCATCGCAACCTAGGAACTTAAAAAGAAATCTCACGAGAAACACAAAGACCAGTATTTCCGAAAGTAAACTGATGTCAGACGTCTACGAAGAACGAGTAATATTAGTGAAAAAGGAATCTGGAACATGTGGACTTCATATTTCAGACGTTCGTTTTTCGAGGATGGAAGGGTAGTAAGAGGAATGGAACGAAAGTGTATTGAAGCAAAGAGTGCATTCATAGGATAGCCTATACTTTCACAGTCACATATTGATAGTAAGTCTTCATTTTATTATTATTTTGTTATTTGAATTTTATACTCTAAAAGCGATGGCTCTTTTTATACTCATAATTTTACGTAAATCAAAAGCAATATGTCGGACGGAGGAAGTGAATCGTGAACCTTCCCATCCAGACAGCTAGTGGAACCGCATGGTGGGTGTACTAAGTTGCATAACTGCAGCACCATCATCAGTCTGGTGATGGCGCAAGCTGGTGTTCAGGAGATTGAACCTTGTCTATATAAAAAATAAAGGAGCTGCAGGTCTAGAGACCAGTAGCAGCTGGAGAAGGATTACAGTGTTTGCGCCCTCATTAACCACGACACTTTGTAATTAGTCGCGGATAGCCGCGTTGACCCGATCCTACCCGACTATTACCGATTGTCCCCGCCGTGATTTAGCATTTCCCACACCGTGTCTGCCTCCCTTCTTCTCATCTCAGTTTATCTAACTTTCAACACTCATGATGGAAAGGCACGTGTAATATTACCAGCATAATCAACATGCAATACATTACTTGATATTTCAAAACATACATCAAATTCAAAGTTTCGCCGTTGAATTTCGTTTATGATAATCTAAGTTACACATGTTGACAGGTTATTAGAATAATTCATATTTATTCCGTATTTCTTCCCTCGTCATAAATTATTTCTCTTCTATACGCAAGGAGAAATGTGCCCGTGGATTGAATTAAAATTCAACTTCGGGGTTTGTCTGATCTGAAAATTAGAAGCCATGGAAAATCACCTTCAGGTCTGCCATCTCCAGAATTCAAGCTCTCAGCTTCATGGCTACTCACTAGGTGATGTTGTATTTAATAATAATAATAATAATAATAATAATAATAATAATAATAATAATAATAATACACCATAAAATATCGTAAACTCTTTGGAATTCTGGTTGCAAATCACACATTCCTGGACCGGGCGAGATGGCCGTGCGGTTAGGGGCACGCACCTGTGAACTTGAAACCGGGAGATAGTGGGTTCGAACTCCACTGTCGGCAGGACTGAAGATGGTTTTCCGTGGTTTCCCATTTGCCATTTCATGAATTCATGAAGAGATTTTGGGAGGAGAAGAAGAATAAAAATAAGGGGAAGCTGTCAGACCGAGCTGGCTTCTTGACGCTCAGTGCGGTGGTGTATGAAGGTGCTCAAATACATGAGCCTCTTGAGGGACAAAACTCCGGCAACTCGGTTTCTCCAAACTACCGTAAAGTGGAACATAAATTCAATAACATTATTTTTCATCTCAGTGTAGTCTGTAGCCAACGGCCGTAGCCGTGTTGAAACACCGGATCCCGTGAGATCTCCGAAGTTAAGCAACATTGGGCGTGGTCAGGATTTGGATACGTTGCCACGCGCTGTTGGTGGGGGATAAGGGAATGGAGGAGCGGAAAGGAACTGGCCACCCTACCGCACGTCAACTCCGGCTCAGGAACACCTCTGCGGAGGTTCGGACCTGCCTTCGGGCAGAATAACCCTTACGTACCTACCTGTAGTCTGTAAGAATGATCTCTTGAAATGATGTGCTTTCGAAATGCTGATTTTTTAAATTTGAAAATTACTCGATCAATTGGAAAAGATGAGTATTAATTATATACAAGATTAGTGATAAATGATGTACAAGCCTACATACGATACGATATTATTTAGAGTTAGACACGTCAGAGGTCTTCTATGTTGGGAAGATACAGTAGCCTAAATTTCTAATGTAATTCCAGGTCACAAGTTTCCAGTAATTTAACAGATAATGTGCTGAGTGATTTATTGATTTGGACGAGATGTGCCACTGCAGTGTTACACATTGAACATTACCATAAGCCGGCGACTTGTATGCCGCGCAAAAGACATGGAGGCAGGTCAAGTGGCGAGTAGAGGTCGTCCGCAGATGTCGCTCGTTTATCACCGGGTTCGAGTGCTAGCAATAAAGGAACTCTACCACAGTGACCTCGCAACACTTTACGACCTCACTCATAATGCCGGTAGATATGGCCACGATTCCTTCCTTCCTGCCGAGAAGGAAACGCGCTAGAATCACATGTACATTTTTTTTCTCCGTTTCGGTGCACCAGCTGAAACAACCATCTATTCCTCTATCATGTATTAATACTAAAAAGGGACCAAAACCTGTGGGAGATCCAAAAGGTCATTTTTCGATACTTTAATATTGAAAATATTTATTAGCAAACAAAGTAATACCCATACTACGAAACACGTAAAATTAAGCAATTTCCTCAATTTTGCCGAAAGTTGAAGTGCTAAAGGGGCCGAAAAGGCTTCAAATTGTGAATCTTGGATAGCCGTATCAAACTAAAAAAAATAAATTTCGAAAATCACTTCCGGCCTAAATGCAGGTCCGAAAAAACAGCCTAAAATCGCTTGTTCCTTAACTCGTTTTCCTTTTGATTAAAATCCTAGCCAAATCAACTTATTTACATAATTATTTCTGTAATGTGTTCCTTGGTTCAATACCCTGAGGCGTTTTTGATTGTTTTTGAAAAATGTCCACACCGAATGTGGTTATAAGGGCTTAAGTAATGAAATGAAATGGTTTATGGCCTCGGGAGAGGCCTGGTGCAGGTCTTTTGATCTGACTCCCGTAGGCGACCTGCGCGTCGTGATGAGGATGATATGATGATGAACACGGCACATAATCTCAGTCCCCGTGCCAGGGGAATTAACCAATTTTGGTTAAAATTCCCGACCTTGCCGGGATTCGAACCCGGGACCCCTGTGACCAAAGGCCAGCACGCTCATTTAGCCATGGAGCCGGAAAGGGCTTAAGTGAAACAATGTATTGACCCACATTAGCGCTCGTAGTGGTAGAAAAAGGTAAACTGCTAATCTAATCGACCGGATAACGAAGATTAAGAAAATAATGTAATTTTTAGGAATAAATAAAGAATATATTCTCATACTTTATTATATTTTATGTACCTAAAATTCGTAGCTCATATCCCTACGATGTTTTCAACATTGAGCTGTTTGCCTGAAGGGCTAGAACTGTGTTTTTATTTATTTATTTATTTATTTATTTATTTATTTATTTATTTATTTATTTATTTTATTTATTGCGCACTACAGGATTTCTAATCCCAATTACAGTGGCAAATGTTTACGTGTGGTTTTTTTCTGCTTCGACTTAGTCTAATAATCTAATATCTGAACTATTCTAATATTATATTTACGTTGAGAAAGAAATATTACATACCTAATCCTTACAAGAAAGAGTAAAATAAAAATTAACAAAATTATAATCATAATTTCATATCTAAACTATTATTTTCTTCTAGTTCTAATACTTATAATTAAATTTATGGGATAGGGCTTAATGATGAATGTTTATAATACATTTTGTGGTTCAAATCGAATAAGTTTTGGAATTGAGTGGATATCTCGAATACCTTCCACGTTATGACCTAAAGAGTGCAGGACCGTCACTCACGTTAGCCTTTTAAATTCTAGAAGCTTTCCAACACTTGAGGGAGTATACCACCCGTTTTCTTTAAAACGTGTTTTTCAAATCTGTTTCCTCGATAACTCTCGGAGTTTTCAAGATACTCAGTTTAATTTTTCTACTCCTCTGCAAGTGTAGAGAAGAACAACCCGTAATAGAACTGAAGCTCTGTCTTCTAAAGTTTAATTTTAAAAATATACGTGAACAAAAATGTTAATGCTTAAAAAACATCTCGATACTACTCGTGCCTGTAACTACACCAGGCAGTAGGGAAAAACATAGAAGAAGAAGAAGAAGAAGAAGAAGAAGAAGAAGAAGAAGAAGATATTTGTATGAACTGAGTGGAATCAATCCGACTTATTGGGCCCCTAATCTAAGATATAGAGGACAATTTCTTCTGATGTGGTCTGTTAAAAACAGAGAACTCGTGAAACAATGTTGATAGCAGAACAGCAGTCTGGTGATTAAGGAAAGTACTCAAATACGCCAGCTTCGTGTCTGTAGATTTACCTGTACATACAAAAACTCCTGAGGGACAAAATTCTGGCACCGCTGTGTTTCCAAAAACCTTTAAAATATTAAGCTGAACTTAAAAAAATATTTCTAATAGTTTGATGACCCTTGTAAGTTCGGTAAGACTACAGATTCGGAAAATAACATTCTAGCCAAAGAAAGATAAGAATAGGTAAGGATTAGTCCGATGTCTGTTAAGCTTCTACAAATCTACCCTGGGCAATGGAGATGGCAGCACCATAAATCGACACTCGTGAAAATTCGGTAAATAACTTCCGAGTCAAATGCAGACAGCAGAATTTGTGACCGGTACCACAAAGTCGATAAAGAAAACAGCATTCTAATCACGTATACACATTAAGTTCTAAAATGTAACACCATGCGAGTAGAAACGGAGGGGTAGAAATTTAATTCCCTTACAAAATGTGAAAATAATCACACATCAAATTCTCCTTTTAAAATCTATTTTACGTGAATAGTTTCAGGAATCATGAAACATTTGTCTTTAAAAGACGAATCTACTGAATGCAAATCAGTTGGAAAAAGAAGGAATATATTAAGAAACGAATATTATACAAAATTTGTTTTGAATATCACCGTATCTATTGTGTGATACTACGCGCAATACAAGCAAGAGACGAGCTACTGCGTAAATATCAGGGAAGAACACACAATGAACGGCGTAGAACTCACAGTAAATAAATCTAGAAGTGGTATAATTTGATCTCGATTTTCTGACACAAGTATCCTATGTTACGGTAGAATATTATACAGACAAGTTGAACATCATAAATACTGATGACGAGTTACTTTATCTTTACTTTTTCGGAGAACAATATAACAACTGAAATTAAATGGTGTTTCTCACTTTCCCCCGGATTTGAAAAAAACTTCTTGTTTTAAAGAGGAAATACGATGCTAATATAAGATACTCTGTTAATTTATGAGATTACCAGGCAGAATTTTTGTCAAAATTATGTATAAATATTAAAGAAACAGTACATTTTTCTGAATTATTCCTTCGGTTCATAATCAATTACTACAGTTCCCTAGGATCTGAAAACTGCTGGACAGAATTTGGGTAAAATCAGTGGACATGTAATACAGTACTTCCGCTTCGAAAGACCGGTTTTGGTAATAATCTGGCTTTCTGGTATCTTACAAACTCATGACCATTTAAAAGTATATAATAGCAATAACATAATAGAAAATCTTTTATACAAAGTTCGTTCTCAGTTTTAACGCACAACACATTTTTTTTACAATTGGATTTACATCGTACCGATAGAGATGGGTCTTATGGCGAAGGTATTATTATTATTATTATTATTATTATTATTATTATTATTATTATTATTATTATTATTATTATTATTATTGAGAGATTTCAAGGATAACTAACAGAGTATTCTCGAAAGAACAAGCAAGACCGAACGAGGGAATTAAAGTGTAGGGACGGAAGGGATAGTGAAGGAAGTTGCGCAGTTGCAGTCTAGAAATGCTGAGGTGGTGGTGGGTGGTCGTGGTGATTATTATTTTAAGAGGATGAACACCTAGGCAACCATCCTCTATATACAAATAACATGCTGACACGATGATAATAAAATTGCTAATTACTACTACAATTAATTATAATTTCACCCTCAGAACAGTGAAAATAATATAAGCAGTACAGCTGAATGTGCTTGCTCCATTCTGCGCTATTTTGGTATCTCTAGAAGAGAGACGTTTTGAAATTATTTCAGTCTGTGGTTGGCAAGATTCTTTCATGAAAGTGTTACATTATAGCCGGTGTGAGCAGACGTATTCCAAACTGGGAACTTCACACGATGTACCTTAACATAATACCGGTACTTGGATCCTGGAACAAGAAATGACACGCAACGTTTCGAAGATGTCTGACGGGGAAATCCAGCTATAGAAACTACTGGTATTAAACCAGTAAAATAATAATAATCTGAATAGAAAGAAAAATTACACGAAAAATGCTCGGTCCGCTAAGAGCTACAGTATATAGCTCTGAAAATCAAGAAGTAATGGAGATATATATCGGAACTGAGAAAACATAACAGAAACAATGCGGAAGAGGTAATTTATATTTTTTGGACATTTATACGGAATGGGTGAAAACAGGTTAACCAAAAAGATCGAAATATCTTTGGAACTAGAAGTTAACAACAGCCTGAATTCATGAAGTCAAGAAGATTTGAAAAGAAGCAATGTAAGAGAAGAAGCAACAGAGAGAGATTTTTAGAAATAAAGTGTTAAAAATGCAAGGATTCCAAGGTCGGAAGGGAAGGGAAAGGAAACAGGTCCGAGGAGAGGAAATGGAGGCATAGTGAGCAGATGAAGGAGTTTTGGAGGAAGAAGGAGGAACAACAAAGGATGAAGCATTGAAATTGTCACATGGTCCCTAGAAGACTCTAACGGAGAAAGGGAAAAGAAAATAATAATAATAATAATAATAATAATAATAATAATAATGATGAAAAAGCGTACTGGGCTTAGAAAGAGCAGAAGACCATAACTGTTAAGACGAGCCCCGTGGTCCCTAGTAGACCAAAAACGAACGGAAATAAATAAATAAATAAATAAATAAATAAATAAATAAATAAATAAATAAATAAATAAATAAATAAATAAATAAATAAATAAATAATACCGTATGTAACCATTTTAACTGGACGACATTTAGGTTGCTTGAGTGTCAATTTTGACGGATCTCTGCTGTGCGATTTATGACTAAGTTTTAATTCATTTTGTCGGCCAAACACCAAGTATGTCACCTCTGTTGGTTCTGAATCCATGATCCTGGGATCCACAGATAGATTCTCAATCACGATCCATACAGGACACATTCACAATGATGAAGCGAAAGAGAAGATCAAGACGATGCAATTCAGGTATGGATGTTGATGTCATTAAATCAGTAAGCCTACCGTTTGGATATTAAATAAACTAAATGACACACAACTCACATTTTACGATCCTGCCAGGATACATGAAGAGTAAGACCACACCACTATTGCGACACATCTACACTGGTCCATGCTCCAACTGGCAATGAATGACTGGCCGTATCCTGCAGGTAGTAAGGAGAGGGTTTTGTCGGAAGATGGGACAGGGCGGGGGGTGAGAGGTTTTTCGCCAGAGGACTCCGCACAGCCTCTTCTTCAAGTGGGGTGGGAGAAATGAAACTGTTTCATTTTTAACCAGTTTCTCCCACGCTCTAGATTGTTGATGTTGGTTTGGTCATCGCGGTCAAAAGGTGGACCAAACTCTTTTAAAAGGAGTAAAGATAGTCCAGGTATAAAGAAACTGGAGCCTGATACTTGGTATTTTGAGAACGAGCAATCAAGTTTAACCAATTATAAGCATAGCCACAGGACCTCCAGGATGATGTGAATCCTGAACCATACAAATGTATTACAAATTCACACAACGAGCTTCTGATAAATTTAGAAATTTACATTTTAGAAGACTGACGACAGGACAATGAAATAATCGTAATAATAAAGTCCGGCTGTTTGTCAAACTGGTTAGCGTGCTGCCATTTCGTCCAAGGGATATGGGGTACCGGTACGGCCCCATCCTCAACTCCAACTATCCGCATCAGGCCTCTCTGGAGGTCACACGGCACAATAATAATAATAATAATAATAATAATAATAATAATAATAATAATAATAATAATAATTTTTTTTGCTAGGGGCTTTACGTCGCACCGACACAGATAGGTCTTATGGCGACGATGGGATAGGAAAGGCCTAGGAGTTGGAAGGAAGCGGCCGTGGCCTTAATTAAGGCACAGCCCCAGCATTTGCCTGGTGTGAAAATGGGAAACTACGGAAAACCATTTTCAGGGCTGCCGATAGTGGGATTCGAATCTACTATCTCCCGGATGCAAGCTCACAGCCGCGCGCCTCTACTCGCACGGCCAACTCGCCCGGTAAATAATAATAATGATGATGATTTTTTTTTTGCTAGTTGCTTTACGTCGCACTGACACAGATAGGTCTTATGGCGACGATGGGACAGGGAAGGGCTAGGAGTGGGAAGGAAGCGGCCGTGGCCTTAATGAAGGTACAGCCCCAGCATTTGCCTGGTGTGAAAATGGGAAACCACGGAAAACCATTTTCAGGGCTGCCGACAGTGGGGTTCGAACCTACTATCTCCCGAATACTGGATACTGGCCGCACTTAAGCGACTGCAGCTATCGAGCTCGGTAATAATAATCTCATCGTGAGTAAACATGGGGAGGGTGTTTCTTCCAGTAAGTGGTCCACTGTGAGAGGACCTCAGCATACACGGCGCACATTGTAAGAGGTGAGCTGAAACTAGCCCATTGAGCTCTGGCCTGCTACAAAAGGGTGGACTGTTTACCCGAGGTGCAACTTTCTCAGCTTTGACAAACAACTCCTTCCTCGCATCTAAAATCCATCAGCACTGTCCCACGGCAAGGTGGGAGGGCAGTTCTTATCATATCCTCCACGACTGATAGCTCGAATTCGGGGTACAGACAATAATTGTGCTCTGACTTTACATGAATATTCAATATCCCCTGTTCTTAATACCCTATAGTCACTTCTCCATTCTTTAACTCAGTAGTCATTACAAAGGCCCTCATTTTGTCGACCAATTCAATGCCCATAAATGGCCTACAGAATGTTGTAAAATCATCAAAAATGACTTCTACCGCTTTTCCTACATCTTGTAGGGTTGTGGATGGGAACTGCTTAGCATATCTGAATTTGGCCTTGATTTATTGCCGGATGCTCTTCCTGACACCAACCATATAAGTAGGGATGTAATCACTATTGCGTATTTCTGTGGTGGTAGGTTGGTAGTGTAGTGTCTTTCCTGAGCATGAGAGGATAGTGTTGGGACAGACACAAAAACCCAGTCCCCGAGCCAGAATAATTAATCGGAAGCGATTAAAATCCCCGACCCCACCGGAAATCGAACTCGACTCAGTACACATGTTTACTATTTTGGGTAAATATGCATATTTCTTTCGTGTCCGAGTTGTCTGAATGGTCAGCGTACTGCCCTTCGGTTCAGAGGGTCCCTAACCTATTAACCCCATGCACTACAGCCCCTGAAGGGCCTTGGCCTACCAAGCGACCGCTGCTCAGCTCGAAGGTCTGCATATTACGAGGTGTCGTGTGGTCAGCACGACGAATCCTCTCGGCCGTTATTCTTGGCTTTCTAGACCGGGACCGCTATCTCACCGTCAGATAGCTCCTCAATTCTAATCACGTAGGCTGAATGGACCTCGAACCAGCAATCAGATCCAGGTAAAATTCCCTGATCGAACCCGGGGCCTCCGAGAAAGAGGCAGGCACGCTACCCCTACACCACGGGGCCGGCGTTCAGAGGGTCCCAGGTTCGATTAATCTCTTCCGATTAATTCTTCTGGTTTGGGGACTGGGTGTTTGAGTCGGTCCAAACACACTCGTCTTCATATCCAGACAACAGACTGCACTATCAACCACCACAAAACACTCACTAATGATTGAATACATCCCTCCACATAGGGCTGGCGTCAGGAAGGGCATCCGACCGTAAAGCAGTGACAAATCCACATGTGCGACAAAGTTCGCACCCGCGACCCCACAACGTGTGGAAGAAGCGGTAGAAGAAGTAAATAGTTGTATTGTGTACATTATCTTTTACTCACAAGGAAGTGAATATAATGAAAAAGTCATCAAATAATAGTCTAATAATAATAATAATAATAATAATAATAATAATAATAATAATAATAATGATAGTGGTCTTCAACCCACCCTCACCCATGTGGGTGGGCGCGGTAGAATAGCATCCACGCCATTCCCTGACTGTCGTAAGCGGCGACTAAAAGGAGGCCCAGTGTTTCTCAGATTGGGAGCGTGGATGGAAACAGCCTGGATCATGGAGTTATTAGGGAGATATTGGGTTCGAACTCCACTGTCGGCAACCCTGATTATGGTTTTTCGTGATTTCCCCGTTTTCATACCTGGCGAATTCTGGGGCTGTACCTTAATTAAAGCCACAGACGCTTCTTTCCCTTACCTTGCCCCTTCCTGCCCATAGTCGTCATAAGACCTATGCAAGGATTAGTTTGCGGAAGAAGGAGAAGGTACAAGATAATAGATAACATCAAAGAAGGAGGAACATGCAAGGATCTGAAGAGGATGGCAGAAGACAGGAAAGCATCCAGAGTAGCCGTGTGAAAACACATGATGATGATGATGATGATGATGATGATGATGATCAACTTCTCAGCTACCGAGTTGCATTCTTCCTGAAATTGTGCAATATAGGAAGCCTGCGTATCAATTTAGACATTCAAATTGTGCTGCTCTTTAGCAACGGAAGCAGAATTCTTCTGGATTCTGAATTAATTTAATTATTTCACGCGACACTGAGTTTGTCACGAAAGATCATCAACATCTCGTCCGGCTCCATGGCTAAATGGTTAGCGTGCTGGCCTTTGGCCACAGGGATCCCGGGTTCGATTCCCGGCAGGGCCGGGAATTTTAACCTGAATTGGTTAATTTCGCTGGCACGGGGGCTGGGTGTATGTGTCGTCTTCATCATCATTTCATCCTCATCACGACGCGCAGGTCGCCTACGGGAGTCAAATCGAAAGACCTGCATCTGGCGAGCCTAACTTGTCCTCGGACACTCCCGGCACTAAAAGCCATACGCCATTTCCATTTCATCAACATCTCAACAGCGTCAAGAGTTCTCTGAGTGAACATCCACTGCCTCAGCCTGGATTAAACTCGCGAGTCGGACCACTCTTACCACGATCGAACGAGAAAAGCTTTCCTTTTCTTTTCTGGTGACTCTCATTCTTCGAGACACAGTAGAGATGTTTCGCAAAAGGACTTCCTGTTGATGGTCCCGGAAGGGTTGCTCTTCTCACGGTCACTCAATGGACCTTGAGCACCTGGCGCCAGTTCCCACAGGCCGCTACAGGTGTCGCTCTGACTGACCACAAGCTTACGTCACGGTAGCCGCTACCCAAGGCTGGACTGCAGCTGTTCTACTTCAGATAGCAGTGAGTGATCTGATCTTACAACCTGGCGCTAATTTCACTGCTCTAGGTTAATAGGACAGAAATTAAATTCCAGTCTACAGGAGCTACCTGTTGGTGCCGAGATAACTGTCCGATTCTTCGTACACGGAGCGAGTGGTTGCGCGGTCAACTTGCATTCCGGAAATAGTGGGTTCGAATCCCAATGTCGGCAGACCAAAACATCGTTTACGCGTACCTTAATCAAGGCCAAGTTCGGTTCCTTCCCACTCCTGGTCCTTTTCTGTTCCTTCGTCACCACAAGACCTGTGTCGGTGCAACGTACAGGAAAATGTAGGCTAAATTTAAAAAGAAAAAAATGCACAGTAGGTGCCAACATAACTGTCCAATCCACGGTCACCAGCGTATTGTAGCCGTAATTTTCAATCATAGCTCTTCTTTCACTACTCTAGGTAAAAAGGGCAAATTTCAACTTGTAATCCTTTTTCTTGTTTTATATAGGTGGCAACATAACTGTCCAATTCACGGACACCAGCGTATTGTAGCCATAATTTTTCAATTTGAAAGTAATTTAGCTTCAGTAGGTCAATAGAACAGAATTTAAATTCCAATCCTTTCTCATAATAATAATAATAATAATAATAACGCTGGGCTGAGTGGCTCAGACGGTTGAGGCGCTGGCCTACAGACCTTAACTTGGCAGGTTCGATCCTGACTCAGTTCGGCGGTATTTTAAGGTGGTAAAATAAGTCAGCCTCGTGTCGGTAGATTTACTGGCACGTAAAAGAACTCCTACGGAAGAATATTTTGGCACCTTGGCGTCTCCAAAAAACGGTCAAAAGTAGTTAGTGGGACGAAAGGACAGTAACATTATTATTAAATAATAATAAAAAATAATAAAAATATGCGAATATCCCGTTGGTCGGGGATCATACTATTGACCGGTAGGGCTGGGGAGGTGGTGGTATACAATTTATAATAATAATAATAATTTCGTGTAAAGCAGACCCTCCGATGAGGGTGGGCGGCATCTGCCATGTGTAGGTAACTGCGTGTTATTGTGGTGGAGGATAATGTTATGTGTGGTGTGTGAGTTGCAGGGATGTTGGGGACAGCACAAACACCCAGCCCCAGGGCCAGTGGAATTAACCAATGAAGGTTAAAATCCCCGACCCGGCCGGGAATCGAACCCGGGACCCTTTGAACCGAAGGCCAGTACGCTGACCATTCAGCCAACGAGTCGGACATACAATTTATAATCACTATAGTCTATTGCGTGCCGGCCCCGTGGTGTAGGGGTAGCGTGCTTGCCTCTTACCTGGGTTCGATTCCCGGCCAGGTCAAGGATTTTTACCTGGACCTGAGGGCTGGTTCGAGGTCCACTCAGCCTACGTGATTAGAATTGAGGAGCACCGGGCGAGTTGGCCGTGCGCGTAGAGGCGCGTGGCTGTGAGCTTGCATCCGGGAGATAGTAGGTTCGAATCCCACTATCGGCAGCCCTGAAGATGGTTTTCCGTGGTTTCCCATGGTTTCCCATTTTCACACCAGGCAAATGCTGGGGCTGTACCTTAATTAAGGCCACGGCCGCTTCCTTCCAACTCCTAGGCCTTTCCTATCCCATCGTCGCCATAAGACCTATCTGTGTCGGTGCGACGTAAAGCCCCTAGAAAAAAAAGAATTGAGGAGCTATCTGACGGTGAGCTAGCGGCCCCGGTCTAGAAAGCCAACAATAACGGCCGAGGGGATTCGTCGTGCAGACCACACGACACCTCGTAATCTGGCAGGCCTTCGGGCCAAGGCCCTTCAAGGGCTGTAGTGCCATGGGGTATGGTTTTGGTTTCTATAGTCTACTGCGTGCCAAACGCCTGGATTAAATTCCAAACCTCTCCGCAGTGCTCATATGGAGTGAGGTTATATGACGCTGTTGATGGTGATTCATCCGTCGGACGGGAACGTTAAGCCTTGAGCAGACCTGTCAAGAATTGCAAGCGATTTGACAAGTAAACTTCTCAAGTGCTGAAAATGTTGGTGTAGTCTTAAAATGTTTGTAATATCTGAAGCCATCTCTTTTCTGTTTCTACTATTAATTTATAGCTGTTAGGTTCTGCAGTCTGCTAAAACTAATTTTGATCCAATAAATGTATAACTACCTGAAAAAGAAAGAGAATAGTGAATAGAATGTTACGTTTCGTTCTTGAAAGGACATCGTCAGATTCTATCAACTCACACTCAAATATTTAAAAATAAATATTTATGTTTGAACGCTTAGGAACTTGAAATCTGGAACTTATATCAATGATGTCCTCCTTTCTCTATACCCCTGTGGGTGGGGGACGCAGACGAAGAAAACACCCACGGTATCCCCTGCCTGTCGTAAGAGGCGACTCAAAGGGGCCCCAGGGACTCTCAACTTGGGAGCGTGGGTTGGCGACCACGGGGCCCTTAGCTGAGTCCTGGAATTACTTCCACCGAGCTCGATAGCTACAGTCGCTTACGTGTGGCCAGTATCCAGTATTCGGGAGACAGTAGGTTCGAATCCCACTGTCGGCAGCCCTGAAGATGGTTTTCCGTGGTTTCCCATTTTCACACCAGGCAAATGCCGGGACTGTACCTTAATTAAGGCCACGGCCGCTTCGTTCCCACTCCTAGCCCTTCCCTGTCCCATTATCGCCATAAGACCTGTCTGCGTCGGTGCGACGTAAAGCAACCAACTAACTAGCATCATCATCATCAACAACAACATCATCCACCTTTCTCCCTAATCCATTTAATTAAGTTGTTGTTTTACGCCCAAGATCCACAAATGGCTTCCTATTGGTCGCTAGACTTTCCGCTTCACCTCAGGTGTTTAAAAAGGTGCTATGCTTGTTGTGGGGTAGTGCAGTGAACAGGCTAGCTACTAGTGACTACCCCAAATACTCGTCTGATTTAAACAAGTCTTAAGAAGGAATCTACCGGGCGAGTTGGCCGTGCGCGTAGAGGCGCGCGGCTGTGAGCTTGCATCCGGGAGATAGTAGGTTCGAATCCCACTATCGGCAGCCCTGAAAATGGTTTTCCGTGGTTTCCCATTTTCACACCAGGCAAATGCTGGGGCTGTACCTTAATTAAGGCCACGGCCGCTTCCTTCCAACTCCTAGGCCTTTCCTATCCCATCGTCGCCATAAGACCTATCTGTGTCGGTGCGACGTAAAGCCCGTAGCAAAAAAAAAAAAAAAAAAAAAAAAAAAAGGAATCGCGTGCTGGTACCAAGCAGATGAGCGCTGCTAATATTCTTCTGCAGTACACAATGAGCTGAAGAAATCGGGGGAGTTCTTAAATGAATGATCGCAGCGCACTAATACCAACAACACTGTATTAGGTTTCATATCCCGTTACAAATTGTAGATTTGTTCCTTCCCCGGGATAACAATAGCACGGGTCAGATGTCACATGAGCTCGCTGTCGTAAGCAGAAAGCTGAGTGACCTCACTGTCTTCTTGACACTCGGCGGTCATTGACACACACCTGAACGTACAAAAGAAATAGCCTTGCTTTACTCTTATTCTTAAATTGTGAAATTTTCCTTTTGGAAAACCCAAATAATTATAAATAAGCCTTTCAATAAATGAAACTCAAACTGATAATGATTCATTTATTTGCCCCTAACGAATCATTTTCGAGAGACACCGAGATGTAATTTGAAGTAGACAAGTGTACGATTTAATACATCAAAATGGAGGAAACCGACTCACGGCTTCTAAAATTACCACGAATGAAATAAACAGCTGCCGGACTGAATGGCTCAGACGGTTGAGGCGCTGGCCTTCTGAACCCGACTTGGCAGGTTCAATCCTGTCTCAGTCCGGTGGTATTTGAAGGTGCTCAAATATGTCAGCCTCTTGTTGGTAGATTTACTGGCACGCAAAGGAATTCCTGAGGTGGGCCAAATTCCGGCACCACGGCGTCTGCGGAAACCGTAAAAGTAGTTTCTTATTTATTATTAAATCAACAGTTTCCTACAATATGATGAAAGAGCCTTCTATATCGCTCTGTCATGGTCATCCATCAATACTTCACATCACAGCCTGCAAAATCACATCGACCTTCTGCACTCTAACGCCCCTCTATGAAAATACGAACCGACTGAGATGGTCGTGCGGTTAGGAGCGCGCAGCTGTGAGTTTGCATTCGGGATATAGTGGGTTCGAGCCCCACTGTCGACAGCCCTGAAGATGGTTTTCTGTGGTTTCCCCATTCTCACAGCAAGTAAATGCTTTTGGCTGCACCTTAATTAAGGCCACGGCCGCTTCCTTCCCATTCCTAACCCTTTCCCACCCAAACTTTTAGGCTGATATAATAATAATAATAATAATAATAATAATGATGATGATGAATTTTAGCATGAATTTTCTTGAATTAAGTGAACATACGATTTTTTCTCAAATCTTCTAGTTTTAGGCCTACGTGATTTTGATACCGTAATCATAGCCGGGGGACGTCCAATTTTGCGTAGCATTCGAATTCCAGAGACGTGACCCTTCCTTTCAAAACTTCCTCAAGTACCGGGCGAGTTGGCCGTGCGCGTAGAGGCGCGCGGCTGTGAGCTTGCATCCGGGAGATAGTAGGTTCGAATCCCACTATCGGCAGCCCTGAAGATGGTTTTCCGTGGTTTCCCATTTTCACACCAGGCAAACGCTGGGGCTGTACCTTAATTAAGGCCACGGCCGCTTCCTTCCAACTCCTAGGCCTTTCCTATCCCATCGTCGCCATAAGACCTATCTGTGTCGGTGCGACGTAAAGCCATGGTGAGAAGCCATCGAGAATGTCACTCAACTAACGCGCCCCCTCTCAAATATTTCTTGTAAAAAGAAACGATATTTGAATTTATGCTATTAATGTCATAAGTCTATGCATTATTGTTTAAAAATAGTGTTTATGTATTTTTCAAAGAAATTAAGAAGGTAAATTAGGTTCTTCTAGTTCCTGACTTCTTTCTAATCACTAGGGTTCGGAAGTGCCTTTGCTGGCAAGATGTAGTGTTTACAGTGCGCTATGTCTTCTGGTATGGGCTAGAATAAAATTGTTACTTTCATTGACCTGTCTCAGTCTCTTCCGTGGCTTTGACAATATGAAAGTGGCTGAGGTATGAGTGACGCTAGTAATGCCATTCCTTATGCAGCCAGTCCCTGCTATGAATGGCAACTTCTGGTTCAGTGAGGAAAGCAACGGGAAACTACCTCACTCCTCATTTCCCTAGTACTCCTCTTCAGTGACACCTAGGCCATCTATGACAGCTAACGGTGAACCTGTTGAGAATCCAACCAGCCTTCGGGCTGATACCCAACACAGGGTTCGGAATTATGTAGGCTACGAACACAGCTCAGTTTTTACGACCGGATCCCCTTCCTGACTCAAACGCTATGTGAAGGGATGCACTCACTATTGCGTGTGGTTTGTAGCGTGATGTCTTGTAAGTACATGAAGATGAGTATTAATACTAGCACGGGAATCGAACCTGGTGTCCTCTGAACCGATGGCCTCTACGCTGAAATTCAGCCAAGGAACCGTGATGAAGAAAAAGTTTATGAAAGTGTAATAATTGGTACTTCCATTAGCTCCTCAGTGCAAACATATCTGATGCAATCCATTTAATTATTTGTCTAGTTAATTCCAAGCAACACAATGGGATAAAATTTACGAAGTTCTACCGCGCGAGTTGGCCGTGCGGTTAGGAGCGCGCAGCTCTGAACTTGCATCCGGGAGATACTGTCGGCAACCCTGAAGATGGTTTTCCGTGGTTTCCCATTTTCACACCAGGCAAATGCTGGGGTTCTACCTTAATTAAGGCCACGGCCACTTCCTTCCCAGTCATAGCCCTTTCCTATCCTATTGTCGCCATAAGAACTATCTGTGTCGGTGCGACGTAAAGCAAAAAAAAAACAAAAAAAGAAGACCATAAGTGCATGGTTTGTGTGTTCCTCATTGTCATAATTAACGTTGCATATGTAACTCAGAAGAGAATTACAATGGGCTAAAAAGAAATTAATTCTAAACCAGTACCTGCCCTATATTTCACAGAAATTCATCCATCTACTGCCCTCAGTTCTTTGAAGAATAAAAAATGTCATTCCGTTTTCTACCACACAAGAATGATAGTTATAATTACATGTAAAGACATGGAATGTTGTCTATCAACTTGCGATTGCCCTACGAGGTTTACAAGATATTTAATGACTCGTTTGTCTTGGTTATGAGTGTGTTACACCTACGGCTTGTCAAGTTGTACCCGAGAGAAATCCTCACATGGTAAGAGTTTATAGAGTTGACCAGTGTAACACTGTCACGGTACGTTCTAAAATAGCAGACACCGAGCTCGATAGTTGCAGTCGCGTAAGTGCGGCCAGTATCCAGTATTCGGGAGATAGTAGGTTCAAACCCCACTGTCGGCAGCCCTGAAAATGGTTTTCCGTGGTTTCCCATTTTCACACCAGGAAAATGCTGGGGCTGTACCTTAATTAAGGCTACGGTCACTTCCTTCCCACTCCTAGTCCTTCCCTGTCCCATCGTCGCCATAAGACCTATCTGTGTCGGTGCGACGTAAAGCAACTAGCAATAAAAAAATAGCAGTGAAGAAATCACTTTAAATAGAGATTTGAGTGATTATTCAAAGGAAATGTTTATAGTGGAGCACACACTATATGGCTACCGACCTCAGTACAGTGGATTAATATTCAAAGGTCTCGTTACACAGAAAAAGTGCGATAGAATATTACCGTGCTGTACTTCAGATAAATTTTGAAAGGAGAACTCCAAAATTTCAATGACCAGCACTCAAGTAAAGTAAGCGTAACCCACTGGGTGGCCCGCCACACCTCTTCAGGGTGGGGAATGAAACCATTTCATCATCGTCGTCGTTAATATGCACAGGTTCGAGAAAAAGTAATTACAACAGCGCTATAATTTACAAATAATAATAATAATATAATCCGACTCATTGGCTGAATGGTCAGGGTTGAAGCCTTCGGTTCATAGGGTCTCAGGTTCGATTCCCGGCCGGGTCGGGGATGTTAATCGTGTTCGATTAATTATTCTGGTTTGGGGACTGGGTGTTTGAGTTTGTTCCAACACTTTCCTTTTCATATTCAGGCTACACATTACACTACACCACCGAAACACGCAATAGTGATTACATCCTTCCATATAAGGTTGGCGTCAGGAAGGGCATTCGGCCGTAAAATAGGGCCAAATTCCCATGTGCAATACAGTTCGCCCACGCAATCCCACAGTTGTTGGAAAAGCGGTAGAATAATAATAATAATAATAATAATAATAATAATAATAATAATAATAATAATAATAATAATAATAATAATAATAATAATAATAATAATGTTTTACGTCCCTGGAACTACTTTTCAGTTTTCGGAGACGCCGAGATTTTGGAATTTAGTGCCGCATCAGTTATTTTTCGTGCCGGTAAATCTACAGACATGAGGCTGACGTATTTGAGCACCTTCAAATAACACCGGACTGAGCCAGGGTCGAACCTGCCGAGTTTGGGGTCAGACAGTCAGCGGCTCAACCGCCTGAGCCACTCAGCCCAGCCCAACCTATATACATAGCTTGAGGGGCTAACTGGCCGAGATGGTAAAGGTCTGATCGGTTTATCCGGAACGATGTGGGTTCGATTACCTGTTAAGAAGTCGAAACATATAAGATTTCCACTTCCGGAGGTGCGTATGGCTCTGAGGTTCATTCAGCCTGCACCAAAAATGAGTGCAAGGTTACCTTCCACCCCTCCAAGGGCCTTCATGGCCTATACGGAGGTGACTTTGCTTTTTACAACACATTGCTTTACGTCGCACCGCCACAGACTGGTCTCATGGCGACGATGAAATAGGAAAGGGCTAGGAAGCAGCCGCGTCATAACTTACACCCCAGAATTTGCCTGGTGTGAAAATGGGAAAGTAGGGAAAACCATCTTCAGGGTTGGCGAATGCAAGCTTATAGCTGCGCGACGCTAACCACACTACTTTTTTAAATGACTTCTTTCGTTTTTTACCTTTATGGTCCGGAATTTTTTTGGGGCTTTGGTTTCTTCGTTACATGTTCTCCAAATCTGTTATTTAGCTTAGTTACCTTCAATTTTATAATAGAATAGTACATTTCTTTTCTATATGTATTATCTTGTAATTCACAGTACGTGGTTAAGTGTAAGAGAGGGCCACGAACCCTAACTTCACCACTAACCCAACCCCAAGGCACTACAGCCCTCAAGTGGCTTGGCCTACCAAAAGACCGCTGCTCAGCCCGAAGGCCTACAGATTACGAGGTGTCGTGTGGTCAGCATGACGAATCCTCTTGGCAGTTGTTCTTGGCTTTCTAGACCGGGGCCGCTAACTCACCGTCAGATTGCTCCTCGCTTTTAATCACGCAGGCTGAGTGGAACTCGAACCAGTCCTCAGATCCAGGTAAGAATCCCTGACCTGTCCGGGAATCGAACTCGGGGCCTCCGATAAAGAGCCAGGCACGCTACCCCTACCACTGGGGCGGCCTAACTTCTCCATTGTTAAATTCAAATAAAATAAATAAATAAATAAATAAATAAAATAAATAAATAAATAAATAAATACTCGCTCGGTATTTTCTTTCTTCTTATGTACAAAGTATGTCTTGTGGTGTAGGCATTTATTGTATCACTGCGTCTTACCCGAGGGTCCGCGTTCGATTCCCTGCTTATACACGGAGGGCTAGAACAGCTTCGTGAAATCAATGGAGAGGCTTTGGATACGGTCAACGAAGTCAAAAAATACTTTCTTGGAGTTCGTCATGCTAGCAGGAATAAATGAATGAAGGAAGGAATATGATGCAAGGAAGAATAGAAGACAAGAGAGGAAAAGAAATGCAATGAACGAAGGAACGAGGAAGAACAAGAAAGAAAAAAGGAGTCGAAGAAAAACATATGACATCCAGACGAAAACCAAGTTATTTTCCTTTTCTTCAGGCTTCTTACATATAACAAGTTTTTTGTTCGTTTTGAAAATGAGATGTCTTACACGTCGCCATAAGAACTACCTGAGTCGGTGCGTCGTAAAGCAAATTATATTTAAAAAAATCAAAAAAGTCTTACTAAACGTGCTTTTACTAAGGGCGACCCTATCTGTGGAATTTCAGTATTACAACACGATCTTTACAAGAGGTGAAGCTCTTCTCCCACAGCAGATGTTTACTGATCGTCTGCCCTGTGTGGCAACAATGAATCGAGGAAGACACGACAGGGTACGACACTTGACCTCGCGTCACGAGCTAATGGCTTATTAATTACAGGCCGGACCATGGTGTGTACTGCCTGTCAGCAGGTGTCGTCTGGACACACAAGCTGTGACAGTAATCTCAGACTGATACAGCACCGTCACAAGAAACGCGGAGATAAAAACGAAATAATAGAAATGTCAAGGCTGACTCAGCTGAGGAGCAAGAAACACAGCCTGTTGGAATCTTCTTTATGGTCAGCTAGACACGATAAGCTGTGGATAATTCTTTTGGAATTAGAATGCATCCAAAGTTTCGTGACAATACATGGGCTCCCCAACATTATAAAAAACAATCTTCCCACTGGTGCATTTTCTCCGCTACACAGAAGCGTAGAATCATGAATTCGTTTTTGGGCTTAAAAGACGAGAGAGTACAGATTCTTTGGTTGTTCCCCTTTTAGTAGCCTCTCACGACATGCAGGGGTACAGATCATGTAACATTTCAAGCAAGTTACTTTACGTCGCACCGACACACACAGGTCTTATGGCGACGATGGGACAGGAAAGGGCTGGGAGTGGGAAGGAAGCAGCCGTGGCCTTGCCTAAGGTACAGCCCCAGCATTTGCCTGGTGTGAAACTGGGAAACTACGGAAAACCATCTTCAGGTCTGCCGACAGTGGGGTTCGAACCTACTATCTCCCGAATTCTGGATACTAGCAGCACTTGCTCTAACTTCCTCGAACCGTTTACCCGAGTCTATACTGCCCATGTTTCTTCTTAGGACCCAATATTTCGCGAAGGATCTTGCGCTCATACTTCTGTTATTCTCAGTCCAGCCTTTCCTATTATTCTGAGGTATTCATTTGCGTACAGACACTAGGTTTGATCAATTATTATTATTATAATTGTTATTATTGTTACTATTATTATTTCTTCTTTGCTCTATCGGCCTGCTAAGGACCATGTTATTCCAAATGTCTTTTCTGGGCTCCTTCATTTTTTGCCGGTATTGCTCTTTTGTTTCCTCCGTCCCCGTCTTTCCCGTCTTCAACTTTGGCCTTTCTTGAAAACCCTGGTGGTCTTTCAGTTTCCTCCTGAGTGGGTTGCGTTCTTGTATATCTTTATAAGTGATTCCATCTCCTGTATGCCCCTTTCCACCTCCTTGAACTAACTTGGCTGGTTCTTCTTCTTATTATTATTATTATTATTATTAGCCGGCCCTGTGGTGTACAGCTAGCGTGCTTGTCTCTTATTCCAAGGCCCTGGGATCGTTATCCGGCAACACGCCACTATATTATTATAAACCAATCCAACCCCATGGCGCAACAGCCCTGGAAGGCCATGGCCTACCAAGCGATGGCTGCTGTGCCCGAAGGCCTGCAGATTATGAGGTGTCATGTGGTCAGCACGACGAATCCACTCGGCCGTTATTCTTGGCTTCCTAGATTGGATTATCATCACGTCTAGTTCAATTATCTCAGATTGTCTACCATATTGTAATAATAATAATAATAATAATAATAATAATAATAGTAATAATTTTAATTTCGTGTGGCTATTTCTAGCCGAGTGCAGCCCTTGTAAGGCAGACCTTCCGATGAGGGTGGGCGGCATCTGCCATTTGTAAGTACCTGCGTGTTATTGTGGTGGAGGATAGTGTTGTGTGTGGTGTGTGAGTTGCAGGGATGTTGGGGACAGCACAAACACCCAGCCCCCGGCCCACTGGAATTAACCAATTAAGGTTAAAATCCCCGACCCGGCCGGGAATCGAACCCGGGACCCTCTGAACCGAAGGCCAGTACGCTGACCATTCAGCCAACGAGTCGGACATAGTAATAATAATACATATTAAAACGTGTTGTGACTAAATCAGGTTTTAATCTCAGAGGGTGGGAGTTCTCTGAAAGGTCGTCTCCTATGCTAGGGCTGAAATGGGATCGTAAGTGTGACGAGCTAATTCTAAACATCAGTTGGTGGGAGAAAGCTACAGGTGGGCTGTCATTCAAAGAGGAACGTTCTCTGCACGACACACAGAATATTCGATCCAAATTATTATTATTATTATTATTATTATTATTATTATTATTATTATTATTATTATTATTATTATTATTATGTTATTGATTTTACGTACCAGTATATATTACTTTGCGGTTTTCGGAGACACTAATGTGTCGGAATTTTGTCCCAAGGGACGTCCTTAATGTGCCAGTAAATCTACCGACACAAAGTTGACTTACTTGAGCACTTTCATATACCACCGGACTGAGCCAGATTCGAACCTGCCAAATTGAGTTTAGAAGGCCAGCACTCTACCGTCTGAGCTACTTCGTTTCATAATTTGAAAATGCATTTATAGCGTAATGCGATTTTTTTTCCAACTGACTTCTCTTCGGCATAAGATATATCATCTTTAATTGGACGGTGGTAAAAACAAAACATTCTCATTAACACGGGCAAACTTCCAGACGAACTTTTATTTCTGTACGATCGGCCACTTGATAGACACAGAAACATAAAGCAAAGAAGAAAGCAGGGAGATGAATGAGAAGGAAGTACAGCCAACACAAAGAAATGGAGGATGGTGGAGAAGAAGAGGATGAAGACGAAGGGTAGGAAGTGTTGGTGGTGTTAGTGGAACAATTAGAAGCGCGCAGCGTACACGTGTGGTGTGTTTCTAGACCTCATTAATGCATTCACACAACAGGGACCTGCACTCTGAGACAAGACACAGTGTAGTCCTGAAGGAACTTTACCAGCCTGCCTCTTCTGAATGTTGGAAAATTTATTGAACCTACTGTGCTTAGTTGAGAATATTGTACGGATTACGATAAACAAAAAAAAAAAAAAAAACTATAGAAACATTTTGTGATAAGTAATGTAATATTCAGGTTTGAAAACAAATATATTTCACAATATAATTTGAAGAATTTCAGGTGTTGCCTGGGGCTAGGAGTTTATCTTTGTTGTGAGATCCTAACACTTTCCGTTCATATTTAAAACTAACTAAATGTGAGATAGGCCTATTTACTGACATGTTAAAAAATACCTTTCAAAGAAGGATACAGCCATTCAGACGTCACTTAAAAATTGAGATGTCAAATTTAATATTTAAAACTGAAATGTAAAACCGAACTGCTTACAAAAATTCAAGGGATATTAAAATAAATTTTAAAAAAGCTATCCGCGGCTCTTAAACCATTGTCATTCGACCCAATACACATCAAAAAATGTATTCTTGAAGGTTTAAAGAATGAGGGCTTTTTCCCCTATGTTGTTTTTTGGTTATTATGTTTTCGACGACAGGTACTTCAAGAATAATTCTTCATAAATAATCCTTTTGTTTTTGGTATTGATGGAATTATGCATATTTCTTAACGTTATTATTTGCTTTTCAAGGCTGAAGAAGGTCCAAAGGGGATGATGTATGAACGTGTTATGTTTCCTTTCAGACCTATTTTGTGTTGATTACTGTGGACCTTTTATTTGTATATTTTCTTATACAAAAATATAATGTATGATAACTTGGTGGTTATATATTTTATATAAATCATGTACTTCACGTCATGTGTATAATGAAAAATATTGCATTTTATTTCAAAGGCATATTATCATCAGGTACACTATAACTGAAGCGTATAGTAAGCCCTGTTGTGTACAAAGGTAAAATAAATATTATTACCAGGAGTATGAATAGTTAGGAAAATTACTGTCGAAAAGAACCATTTAAATGCGCAAACGACCGTGTGTTGCAGATACAATCAATGTTTCCGGACGGGTCAACACCGAGGACTTGAAGGGCTACTGGTAATTATGCGGAAGACATCCCTCGTGTTCAATAGTTCCTTGTTCTGTATTCATCATTGGAAGGCTGCAGCTAAGAATACCAACCAACAAGCAAGTTACAAGCAAGACACATGAATGAAGGAAGCACTTAGCAAGATCGATACCAGAGAGAAGACAAGAGAAGAGAGGAGGAAGGTGAATGAAGTTGGCCACCCAGCTGTTTCTGCCGGCCCCTGTAATTAGTAAAGCCACGTGACCCATCTACCAGCCCTGTATGGCGTGCTGCATTTGACAGGGGCTCCACAAGACACCCTGACGTCACATGGCTTCTTATTAAACATGCTCCATATGATGTTAGAGTAATTTTAGATTACAAAAATTAGCCGTCTGTATTGTTCAAAATACGAAAATAACTTTGTTATAATCTTGGATAAATACAGGGAAAATCACTAATATATTTTAATATTGCGTGATATTGTTATATGGTATGTGGTCCGTTATACATATTTATTTATTTATTTATTTATTTATTTATTTATTTATTTATTTATTTATTTTATATGGCGTGACTCAGGCTACGTCAAAACATCTTTTCCGTGATGTATTATACAAACTACAGTGTCTTAAGGTTCCAAATTACTGTATATATAATTAATTTTGAAAGTAAACCTAAAATAATAGTTATAAGCGAAAACACTGTAAATATCTCAAAAGCACTACAAAGGAACATTAATTTATATACTAACTAATAAATAATTATCAGCCCCAGATTTCCACGGGGGTAGTTACGAATTTAAGGCGATAGGATACTTTCCATAGAGGAGTTATAAGGTTTCCTTGTATGCGATATTAACAGTTTTTGCTCCAGTAATGAAGACGAGATGATTTCTCTTTGAGGTAACATGCGAAAAGGGCAAGTAAAGCTGCCCATAAGAGAAAAATTTTCCACTGAAATCAACTTCAGCCACGCTAAGGGTCTGGCTGTGGGCTTCGTTTATTGTCATGCCAAAACAGGCTCTTACCGGGAATTGGACTCGTTTGAAATCAAAAGGCAACAACTCTGGAGAAATCATTGGGACCTTTATAAAGACCGTTTCTCCTGTGACACAGAACTTCATTAAAACAGTTTTTCAAAATGTTCACTATCAATTGCTTCTCATTGCATAATTTTGGCGGGTGTATATTACGTAACAATATAACAGGCTCCCTCATTTTCAAAATCAGCTTGTGTGATGGCAATTCGGAAGGATGTAGAGAATTCAGAAATTCTGTTAGGTAATGAACACCTAACTGTCGACTGCTATGTATACTGAGAAATATAGTATACCTGAACCTGGGCAGAGAATTTGAAGAAAGATGATTTTCTTTGTCTTTCTGAAGTCATTCTTTTTCTATCCTGTGACAGTGAGAATCCCTTCGTTGGCCGATTTCATTGTTTCGTCATAAACGCACTTTTTTGAATGCAACCCTATATTCGCTTTCCGACTAGGCATGATGGGTTATCGTAGACTTTTTATGGAGATCACGAAACAACACTGGAAAATTATTAATTATTGTACGGTAGCATATTCAACGAATGCTGGCCGAAGTCATTGAAAGCTCACGCGCTGGCTCGCAATCTACTCAGTCGTGAAGCTGGCCATTTACATTTTCATTTCCCAGAATGGAGAATGCGCGAAAAAATGTATGGTAAAGGGGATATCTCCCAAAGTATAGATGCACATAACGTTCTGTAAATTACATTTTAATCTGCGTTAGTTACTTGAGGGGAACAAACAATTTATTTTTATAACGATTAACTAATTAATTTAAAAAGTTGTTTTTCAATTTGACGTTTCTTTTACTGCGAACTGTAACATAAAACCAGTTATTGTGGGTTATGTTTTAAAGATAAGATATTTGCTGTCGCGAACTGTTTTGTAGAACTTACTGTTCTGAACAATTCTTACCCGTATAGTATACATGTATTTGTAACGGTTTAGGTAGCATCAGCTTTAAAAAATGTTGCAGGAACGACCTTTTTTTCTTCGAGTAGCTTCACTTAAATCGTTACTCTAACATAAAAAAGCTTATAGTAAGCTATATGTTAAAGAGAGATAGTTTTTGTAGAACTTTTTATGCTGAGAAATTCTTACCCTCATATTATGCAAATGTCTTTAACGGTTTATCCAGCGTAAGCTAAAAAAATGGTGCACGAACGGCCGTTTTTCTTCGACTTGTTTCTATGAAATCGTAGCTGTTCGACTTCCTTTGGTCATAAATATGAAGCCTTTCTCGAGAAATTCTTAATAGAATAGTGAAAACCGCACCAAAATCATCCAGTAGTTCTTGAGATTAGGCAGCCAGACAAGTAGGCAGGTTCGTGGGTTTAATTTTATGCTAAGTAGAGACTTTTTATGTCTGAATGTCAGTATCAAAATTAGAACTGTTCCTCTAAAAAAACGAGAAATTTTAAATATATTTAGGGCGCAAAATTATTATAGACGGGTGTAGAAAAATGAAAAAAATAAAAGTTGCCCAAACGAGGGTGGCATTCAACAATGAATGATGCATTTTGACGACTAAAAAGCTATCCGAAGGAGTGAAAATAAAATTCATAAAATGGTTTGAAGTTCTACATATTCAATTTTCACACCCGCATTGTACTAGAAATAATATTTAAACGTCGTACTCCGTAAGCATATAGTAAATATCAAAGATGTGTTTACCAAAACCAAACCCCATGGCACTTAACATCCTTGAAAGGGCCTTGGCCTGCACAGCGACCGCTGCTCAGCCCGAAGGCCTGCAGATTACGAGAGGTCGTGTGGTCAGCACGACGCATCCTCTCGGCGTTATTCTGGGCTTTCGAGACTGAGGCCGTCATCTCACCGTCAGATAGCTCCTCAATTCTAATAACGTAGGCTGAGTGGACTTCGAACCAGACCAATGAGATCTGAACCCACAACCTTTCGATTTCAAGTCGAATGATCTCTTCATTTGAACTACGTTGGCCTAGATCATGTTTGTTTTCTTGGAAAGGATCTGGCACTACTGCCAGAAAGTCGCGAAAGTCGCCCGTTGTGGGCCAATTCAATAAATAATAAACATGCTCGATATGATGTTATCGGAAGATTGTGGATTCGGATCCCACTGGAGTCCGGTTGGTAATTTTTGTTCTGTACTCAACATCTCTTCTATATGTACGGAACGCGAGTTAATAGGTTGAAAGATTAATTCCGATTATCAAGTTCTCTTTATGGCTCGGTAACATGGATCAATGGCAAAAGTGAAAAGAGAGGATAAGAGGGATTTAACTATGGTGGTGGAGAGGAATGGAATGGTCAGCGTATCGAGCTCGGTTCTGAGGACTTTAACCGAGCCTAATTCGTCTAGCTCGGGGATGATTGATTCTCAGCCCCGGACTAGAAAGTTGAGAATAATGACTGAGGGGATTCATTGAGCTGACCACGCGGCTCTTCGTAATCTGCAGGCCTTTGAGCTGAGCAGCGGTCACTTGGTAGCGATTAATGATAGACTCCTTATTTTTAGGGGAACTAATTTGGTGATTAGGAAGTGTAGACTAGCCCGTCCATCCGTTGTGTAGCAAGAGTAACATAAATTCTAGGGGCAATGACGGGCCGAAACCCTAAAGTTTATGCAAGAGTCATATCTAGGGCTCCGAAGATCTATAAATTGCCTACAAAGGACTGTAAAAAGACCTCAAAATATTCGAGAAGGGACATAAAAACTAGCAAAAAGGACGCAAAATGCAATCCAAATTAATTCACGTTTTAATTACATATTTAATGAAGGAACATAATGTTTTAAAATGCGAAAATATGAGTGGAATACTACTTCTTTCAGACATACATTTTAGATTAACATAATTAAAGAAAATGAATTCCATGTTTGTAAAAGAATTACTTGCCGAATTTAGAATGAAATGTTTTATCCACCTAGAATGAAATCAGCGAATCCGCAAAGGACACCCTAGAGATATAAATTGAAATTTGTGTAACAGGAATTATATTTGGCTTAACCGCACTAGGGTTACAGAAATTGGAATTCGGAAATTTACCTCTGTTGGCTTTACAGTATATCACAATAGTAATCTACAGGTTCTTAGGTGTAAAGGATCGTCTGTTTTCAGACAGCACGTTGCGAAACATCGAGAACTCTCCATATCAACAGATGTTAAGGGTTCATACTTGAAGCAAGTGAGATTTTCCTCTTCAAAAACACTCACATAAAATTTTTCTCCTTTTCAGTATTTTACTTATCTTGCATTAGTTTCATTTCTCATATCATTTCATTTTTATTTCGTTTTCTGTTTTACCACAGAAAAGATGTTTAAGAGGCGATGGATGAATTAATGATGATTCGAATTGAAAATGGGCAGTAAAAACGTAAATGAAAAAAAGAAAGCCGTTAGGACCTAAAAAAAGGCTTAAAAGGAGCTATAAGCAAAAAACGTCGAGAAAGGCAAAAAAAAATGCATTACTAAAACCCACCGTTTTGTGGCATATATTATGTTGGGCCTCGTCTTCGGACATTCGAGAAAAAAGAGGGATTTTTCCTCAACTTCTGAGGCCTACTGATAGCATAACCGTTGTGTACGGTAGACTACACTCGTTACCCCGCTAAAAACCGGCCTCTACACCGGTACTTTTCTTTGTATTTATGTACAGTATCTCGGATTTAATCTCATGGAATATCGTATTTGAGTTTCACCCATCCCCTGTGGGTGGGCGACGCACATGAATAATACACCCACGGTATCAACCGCCTGTCGTAAAAGGCGACTATAGCGGGCGACCAAGTGATGATGACATTAGAACCATGAAACTACTTGTGCTTGCCTTTGTGTAAGGAACACCACGGTACTGTGGTTGGTAGGGTCAACTATCGTGTGTATTCCACCGAAGCTGAGGAACCGGCATTCGGCTGCGCGAAGTAATGTCCATGTACCGCAACGTTGTGCTGGAATGTGTCGGTTCCCCTGGGTTCAGAATAGATCTGCGCTACCTATGAGTAGTACCACCTTACGAGAAACACCATAGGTGTACGTTGCCTGTGATTAGTACCACTATAGGAGGAAACCATGGTTCTACCTCCCAGTCATTAGTACTATTATAAGGGGCCGGCGACCTGGGTTTTGGAAGCCTTTCGATAATAATGCATCACCCCAGTAATTCAGGCTTTGTGAATTGGATCCACTGACTCTTTTTGTTTCACCATGATTGTTTTCATCATCATTCGTTTTACATTCTAGTCAGTGGACAAATTTTGAAGTTTTAATTTTCGTTTTGTTCACATCTTACCATTAGGGGCCGATGACCTAGCTGTTAGGCCCCTTTAAACAACAAACATCATCATCAGTTTCACCGTATTTCGAAGCGGGATATTAACGAATAACTAGCCGAGTTTGGTTCATCAGTAAATATTAAGGAAAGTGTTTTAGTGACACTTCTTTTGGCTTGCAGTGTCAGCGGTTAATTTGTCTACGGTCGAGTGGTCCGCTCGCCGGCTGTAAGACAATAACTGTCCGAAGGACACGAGCCACTACCTGTCAACTCCTATTGAACCTGTCACAGTGGTCAAACTTGCAAATCATGATTTGTCCGTTTCTTTCTCTCTTTCTTTGCATAGGTTTCTTATTTCTTTTACGTAACTTTCTGTTTGATCATTGGAAACTTAACCACTAGAGTTATGAATAAGAGACCCTGTCATTTTTATGAAAGTAGACAGTCAGTGTTGTATTTTTTTTTTCGCTATCAATATACCAAAAGATTACCCAATACCATTCTCCGTTGATTACCATATTCAAGCCCAGCCGTACTGACATTCACATTTTCAGTTATTACGGTTAACACACAGTATCCCTGTGAACTTCAGACATGGCGAAGTTAGAAAAAGTAAACAGGGTACTGAAACACCCTACTAAAAAACAGAAAATATGCAAATTACCTTCATCTGAATGTACTTGATATTGAGTTCAAATACGGTGCACGAAAACTAATTATTATTATTATTATTATTATTATTATTATTATTATTATTATTATTATTATTATTATTATTATTATTATTATTTATTCCGAATTCTTACGTGAATGATCAGCATTAAGGCCGTCAGTCCAGAGGACCCCGGGTTCGATTCTCGGTCAGGTTGGGGATTTTAATCGCGTTAGATTAATTAATAATAATGTTATTGATTTTTACGTCCTCTACGATTTTCGGAGACGCCGAGGTGCCGGAATTTAGTCCAGCAGGAGTTCGTTTACGTGCCAGTAAATCTACCAACACGAGGCTGACGTATTTGAGCATCTTCAAAAATACTACCGTACTGAGCCAGGATCGAACCTCCCAAGTTGGAGTCAAAAGTCCAGCGCCTCAACCGTCTGAGCCACTCAGCCGGCCCTTTAATTAATTCTTCTGGTTTGCGGACTGGGTGTTTGTCCCAACACACTCCTCTTCATATTCACAGAACACACCCCATTACCAATCAGCACAGAAACACGCAATAGTTGTCACATCCCTCCACATAGGATTGGCGGCGGGAAGGGCATCCGGATGTAAAACAGGGCCAAATCCACATATGTGTGACCAAGTTCGCACAGGTGAGGAGAAAGCGGTATAAATAATGATGATAATAATAACTAAGCAATATATACATATTTACAAAACACACATGGAAGAAGATAACATGAAAACAGGAAAGTGTTTATGTCTTATACATCATTTGAAGTGACCACTATATAAAAGAATGAAATACAACTTTCAGTCACCAAATACGCAGAACAGGATACAAGGAATTCTCTGTCTATGAGGCTTCCATAAGATGTCTACGAATTTCACTAGCTGATGAGTGGAATGCATCCATCATCCCACTAATTTCATTCGGTGATCCTGATTTTAGGGACCTGATATTTATGCAGTAATAGGTTAGAATGCAAACTTCCTGAAGCGAGTAACAAGTATAGTCTACCTTCACAACGACTATGCTACGGGGTTTGCATAAACAATAGGGGTACGGCCCATCAAAACCCCTATAATTTATGTTACTCTTGCTACATTATGGAAGAGTGGGTGGCCGACACTTCCTACTAACCAAATTAGTTTGCAATCTAAGCGGTTACTGCATAAAAATCCGGGCCCTGTAGATTAAATCAAGAGTTTCTGTGTGATTCACTTCTGCACCTGGGTAAGTGCCAGCCTGTTGGATGTTTCGGGAAGGAACACGAACTGGTAGCAACTGGAGTACATTAGAACAATCAAGGAAATTGCCGATACATATGTGTATGAAACATACCTGTGCCTAGTTCTAAGTGACTCAATATGCAGCTTTGTACAAAACAGATCTATCGATGACAGCTTGATACACAAACACTTCTTAGTGACCTGAACTCCTTCTAAGGCATTAATTAAGAAGCCATTGCTGAGAAGGGTTTCACACTTCAGAGCAGTACTCTAAACCAGACCGCATAAGTGAGAAATAGGCTACAGGGTTTTCAATGATACAACAGATTTTAAAATTCTTGCAATTTCTTTTGAGGAAGCCTAACTTTTTAAATGCCCTGTTGACAATATTTAGCACACACTAAGTTATACAGGAGCTTCCTCAGAGAACATTATCCTCGAAATGGGGGATCAATTAGAGAGGGAATTACTTTTCTATATTTTGGAGACATCGCGGTGCCGGAATTTGGTCCCCCAGGAATACTTGCATGAACCCGTAAATCTACCGGAAATATTTCCAAGAGTGCTTGTATCGAATCTGAGGATTTAAAATCTACGATGACCGTTAGTTTTCATGAAGAGAAGGAGAGAGGAGAGAGAGGGAATATTTAATGACAACCACTTAATTTTAACATTCAGGGAATTTTTATACCATGCTGGCCCGCTAATAAATGTCAGCTGTCCTCATCCCAAAACAGGTTACTTAATCGTATTGTTCCTAGGATTTCTCCATTGGATGGTCAGAGTGTTAAAGACCACCCCTTTCGTCGGCGAGTCAGAAAATGACGAATGGAGGGATTATTTCTTTGTCTTGACGTGGAGTATGAGGTGCTACCATTGGGCAGTGAGCGGTCATTGTTCTTATCTCAACTGGACTTCCCCTTGTCGTAACAACACGTGGCCCAGCAACCCCTAGCCTATTTGGGACGGTGAAGGAAACTCTTAAACGCACCCCTTATGCTGCGCCTGGATTCTTTCGTTTTTTCCCCCTAATTTGTAGCATTTTTTGCTCCATCCTCTTTTGTTCCTCGTCAGATATGTTTTTTTTCCTCTCCCAAACTGTATAGAGAACGGGCGACGTCTGGTGATAGGACACAAATGGTGGCCACTGGTCTGGAAGTGTATCCTTTGACAGCCTTTTTGTTAGGAGAGTGTTGTTCTTGTGGGCCTTTCTAATCAACCAAAATTGTGTAGGGTTATACACACGTCAGGCGTACGCTCAGATTTGTAGCTCGCGATCCCTGCCTGATGTTACAGCTTCAATATCGGAAACCTACCCTCTGATTCGTTTCTTTCGCCTATTTTCAGTCTCTAATCTTCGTTTCATTCTTAGTTCCTCTTTATTTATTTTTCTATTTTTACTTGTAATGGACTATTTCTCTTACTGATTTCCCCATCTCATCAACCCACTTCTCTCTCATCCAATTATTTATCCTTCTTTATTATCTGCCATTCCTTCTCGTCCTTTCTTTATTGATCATTTTGTATTTCAGTTTCCTTCCTTACTGATATTTAATTTTATGTCACGATCTTTCAACTTATGATTTTTTCTCTCTTCCCGTTTTTCTTACTTCAGTATGTTTATTTATTTTTCTCCCATACTTGCTTGTTTCAATCTTTTCCTGGAAAATGACTCTGCAATATTTAATCTCACCATGAGTTGCCATCTTACGTAGTACTGGCACCTAAAACTACCCAGAGACAGATTAAGACGAAAGGAATGAAAGAATGAATGAATGAAGTAAAGAAGGGAGGAAAACAGAATTGTAAGGAAGCAAAGGATAGGAACAAGTAAAGAGGAAAGAGAAGAATAAAATAAATAAATAAATAAATAAATAAATAAATAAATGCAGCAAGAAAATTCAATGGAGGAATAAGGAAGGATGGAAGGAAAAGAAATGGAAAAAAGAAGGAAAGAAAAAAGAAAGAATGAATAAAGGACGGAGAAAAAGAAGGAAGGAAGCAAGGAAGAAACAAAGACAGGTAGAGAAAGAAAGAAAGAAAGAAAGAAATGGTAACGTGAAAGGAAGAAGGATGGAAGAGAAATAGAGAAAAATAGGAAGGAAGCAAGGAAGGAAAGAACAGAAATAAATACAGAAAGAAAGGGGAAAAATAAAAAGGATGGGAGTAGAACAAAGAAAGAGGAAGGAAGGAAGGACGGGAGAGAGACAAATACAGAAGAGAGGATGAAAGGAAGAAGGGAGAGAAATAATAAAGAAAGAAAGAAAGAAAGAAAGAAAGGAAGGAAGGAAGGAAGGAAGAAAGAAAGAAAGAAAGAAATAAGGAAGGAAGGAATGAAGGAACGAAGTATGGAAGAAAACGAAAGGAACTAAGGAATAAATAAATTAAATAAATAAATAAATAAATAAATAAATAAAACTCTGAAATGTATGTTCTCACTATCAGCTGCTATCTTAGAAAGAAAGAAAGAAAGAAAGAAAGAAAGAAAGAAAGAAAGAGACGGAGAATTATTATTATTATTATTATTATTATTATTATTATTATTATTATTATTATTATTATTATTATTATTATTATTATTATTATGTGGTTTCCTCATTGGCTGAAAGAGTTACAGGGCCATATTGTACGGCAGTGAGGTTCTTTCTTGTTTGATATTTCCAGCAACTCTACAAAGAGCTGTCTGTACAGCATATGGCTGATTAATATGATGACGTACGAGCCCGTGATCTGCCAGGCCCCCAATATTGCTGTTTAACATTCCGTCATGAGGTGGCTGAGGATACAAGTGTTACCTTGTTTGTTTCAACACATCAGCACGTCGTATGCCTTCTTCACCGTTACGACCAGACTAACATTATACCCTGGGCTCAGTACTCATTTCAAACAGGGGTGATAAGCACAGGAGATACAGGACATATCCTGCACGACATTCTGAGTATTTAGAGGATTGTCGTCCTTATTTCAACCATACTGACCTCGTTAACCTTCAGGCACATTCTGTGCTTTGAAGTTCAGGTGCAAATATTTGCTTTAATCTCTTCTTTCTTTCTTTCTTTCTTTCTTTCTTTCTTTCTTTCTTTCTTTCTTTCTTTCTTTCCTTCTAAAACTCATTCCATTGCATACCGTTTTAATTCCTTCCTTCTATTTTACGCATTGTTATAGCCGAGTGAGCCGGCTGTGCATTCAGAAGATGCTCTGTCCGATGCCCACTGTGCTTTCCTATTCTCGTACCGGGAAACGCTGAAGCTATATCTTAAGGTCACGGCCACTATCTTCCCTTTCCTATCCCCTTTCTATCCCTAATTCGTCAAAAACGTATAATGAAGAAACAAAGAAAGAAAGAAAGAAAGATAACGAAAGGGTAAGAAATAAGAAAGGGCGGGAGCAAGGAAGGAAGGAAGTAAGGGAGAGAAATAAATACAGAAAATAGGACGAAAGAAATAATGGATAGTAACAAGAAAGAATGAAGGAGAAGGAAGGACAGAAAGAATCGAAAGGAACTAAGAAATAAATACATTTATAGAAAAGAACAGGTCTTTGCATTTTTTTCATGTCTCTTTTTCCTCATTCCAGTTTTCACCACAGTACTTTTGCTACTGTTTTTGACATTCCTGGATTCTTTCGCGATTTGTTACTGTTCACTTTGCTTTAATATGGATATATTTTTGGGCTGGTGGTCTATCTGCATTTAGCGCAATCATTTTCCTGACACCACTGTAACCATGGCAACCAGTGTCCGTCCATGTATACCATGTCAGTAGCGACATCATCTCACTGAGCGCTTTCTTCCTGTAACTAAGCGCTTGAGAAAATCTCGTATCAAGTGAGCCCCGTTCCACTCATCAGTTCAGAATTAAAATCCTTGAACTGGCCGCAACATGAACAGTCACCTCTAAGCCTACACCACAGGGCTGGATAATACTACTACTAATAATAATTAGATTAGTAACTGATTAACGACGTCTAGAATGTCTGTCATTTTTTCACAATCTATGAGCCTTACCATTATTTTCTGGATACACTCACTTTTCTTTCTTTTTATGGAAACTATTTACCTCCCCTGAGGGCGGAATCAAAGGATGCGTCATCTGTATCCGCTGCATGTCGTAAAATGCTACTAAGAGGGGAACAATCAAAAAATCTGTACCAGCACTCTCGTCTTCAAAGCCACCAAACATATTCTTCTTATTATTCTACTGTTCTTCCCACACAAGTGGGGTCGCGGGAGCGAGTTGTCTCGCACATGTGGATTTGGACCTGATTTTACGCCCGGATGCCCTTCCTGACACCAACCTTAAATGGAAGGATGTAATCACTATTGCGTGTTTCTGTGGTGGTTGGTAGTGTAGTGTGTTGTCTGAATATGAAGAGGAAAGTATTGGAAAAACACAAACAACCAGTCCTCGAGCCAGAAGAATTAATCAAACACGATTAAAATCCCCTACCGGGCCGGGAATCGAACCCCGGACCCTATAAACCGAAGGCCTCAACGCTGACTATTCAGCCAATGAGCCGGACCCGCAAAAAATATTAATGATTATATTCTTTTCCGTGCAGTGGAGATTACGTACGAGTGAGATTTCTTTAAAATCGCTAAAACCTGTTTCTGCTTCCAATTTTTCATTATACTCCTTTTGCTACTTTTTGGGGGTTTCCTTCATTTTTCGCCTCTTATTATTATTTTTATTACTTCTCCTTTTCTTTTTATTCTTCTCCATTTCTCATTTCTTCCTCCAAACCTGTTTCTTAGTTTATTTCAAAACTCTTGTTGGAGGTGTTCTATGGTGTCGAAGGTTGGCCATGAAAGTCTTCGTCAATGAACCGACGCCACCAATCGGGAAATCGTGCGAATTCCTAAGCCTCACAAAATGCGGAAATGCAGTCCATTCCGATCATATCTTCAGACATGGCAAATACAGATTGATACAAGTGATAATGGAAGGCAAGATAGCAGGGAATAAGTGGTTGAGGGCGGAGAAAGGTTATTCTGGATGCTAGTTCTCCGGAAACTGGTTTGATACCCATGATCTTCTTCTTCTTCTTCTTCTTCTAAGGTTGTCAAACCAGAGGTTGGTTGGTTGGTTGGTTGGTTGGTTGGTTGGTTAGTTGGTAGTAGTTCACCAAGAGTCGCAGTCTTTTGCCAGTCTCTTAAGCTCCAAGTAGGAACTCTTATAAGTGCAAGATAAGAATAGTCGTTCCATAATAGCCACCAAACTTCTATGAAGAGAAGGCACACGAAGAAAACAGGAATGAAACAGGAAATTGAGGTAAGAGGCCATTGAATGTATTGACAAGGCATTGTCTTCAGGGTAGGTCTACTAAGCGACTAGTGTTGAATTTTTATTTTAAAAACAAATCAAAACTTAGTATCATATAATTTTAAATTCCATCCGCATTTGGCCCTCGGAAAGAAATCAGTAACCTACTGTGTGTCTCATCAATATCTCAAACTGAGTACACCCCTTACACATTAAAACGTGCTAGACTCGTAACGTGAAGTTGGCGGTACATTTGACAACCTACCGAGTTAATACCTTACATTACTTAAGTACGTGTCTGAAGAGGTGATGTACATAGAGACTGGCTGTCGAGATATGAAATCCTTAATGAGGGAGGAGTCAGCACAGTAACGTTCCGTACAAGAGTTCGAAACAAAGTGTAGTAATGACGCCGAAATACCTCAGTCCTCACATTAAATAGATGTAATAAACCCTCTATATGCTAACACCGGTGGGAATTACAAGCAACAAACTAACGTAGCTTTCTAACTAGAGGTGGCCTACGACAATAATAATAATAATAATAATAATAATAATAATAATAATAAACAAGCATAAAGAATACAGGGACCATCAGACCTACTGTAAGTGTACAGATGTGAGGAAGTAGGCACACAGGCAGAAAATGAAAGCGTACTGGGTCAAGAAAAAGCAAAAGATCCTAGCTACAAATTAAGTGAGCCCCATGGGCCCATGTAGGCCAAATATATATACATTCTTTCGATTACTATAAATCCACAGCCTGTTTCCAGTCATTCGAGCGGCGAGGATAGGAATTGTGCCGGCTGCCGAAGTCTGTCGCACTCCTCCGAGGCAATGATTAATGACTGACAGATGAAATGAAATGTTAATGGAGAGTGTTGCTGGAATAAAAGATGTCGGGGGGATACCGGAGTACCCGGAGAAAAACCTGTCCCGCCCCCGCTTTGTCCAGTACAAATCTCACATGGAGTGACCGGGATTTGAACCACGGTATCCAGCGGTGAGAGGACAGACGGCGCGATGCCACCTGAGCCACGGATGCTTTCTCCAAGTAGGCTAAAACGAACCGAAAATAAAATAAAATATTAATACTTGAATTTAAATCTAGTCAAAATGAAGCACAGCTCACGAAAGGAAATACAACGACAAAAGTTAACAATGTTGACAAACATAAAAAAAATAGAATGCTGATGCCCACATCATTCCTCGGCATCGAGCGAAATGTCTAAGTGGAGGGCTTTTTAAAAGCGGATAATAGGAAGGAAAATATGTGAAACGGCAGAAAATAAGAAAGACATAACAGAAGAGGGATGAAGTAACGCCAGGGAGAAATGAAATATTTTATCAAAGGCCCTAGCTACAAATTGAGACGAATCCCCTGGTCCCAAGTAGGCCAAAACGAACCGAAAACAAAATTAAACAATGATACTAGAATTTTAATCTAGTCAAAATGAAGCGCAGCAAAGGAAAGGAATGGAGACGGGATAAAGAATTAAAGAAATGTAAGAATGAAGGAAAATGGGACGAAAACAAAGTGAGGAAATTGATGAAGAAGAAACAGGACAAACAAGCAAGAAAGGCAAGAAGGATGGGAGGAAGGAAAGGAGAGGAGGAGTATGAGTAATGGACCTGGGTTACGGATCAGCTATAAGAGAAGGAATAACTGAGTATTAAGAAAGGAAAGAAAATTGAACAGGAATGAGGGAAGAATGAGAGAGGGGAAAGTAATTACAAATTACAAGTAATTGAACGGGAAGGAATGAACGAACGTCAAAAGACAATAAAGATAGGAAGAGAGCCAAAATGGAGTCAAAAGGTGACAAGGTTTGAGGTTCATTTTATAATGATTTCTTAGTCACTGCAAAAGGCAAAACGCCAAAGATTATAAAAGTGAAGCGAAATAAGGACATACAGTCGACACATAATATTACCCATTAAGATTGTTTTCGAGGCGACGTTGGCAATGCTAATAACAACTCTGATAGTCTATATGTACATTTGTACGATTCCTAAGTTATTCTTTCATATAATATTGCAGAATTCCATTCATCTACCATAATTATTAACATTTTTACTGTTTTCACTCTTCACCTTTTGTTTGTATCCATTGCTGATTTTGTTCTACATGCTATTCGTTATGTATTTCTTTGGTAAGCTTTGACGAGAGGCAGACTCGAATTCAAGGAAGCAATTACAATGACATTGGTAATCCTAAGGAGTGTTCTAGAATTTAACTAAGTCCTTACATACCAATATCCATCTGAAGCTACTTTATATAATTCATAGTACTTCTTAGGTATATGATACTGAGGCTTACTATTAGATCTTGGGTACTGTTCCGTACATCTTTCTCAGGATATTTTGCGTATGAAGTGGTCAACTTACCTGTAACAGACCAGAGAAACAAACATTAATTTCATGCTCCATTTTTCATTAAAAGGTAAACAAGGCACATTTTAAGATATTAGCAAGCCATGCAAAGTGACTGTCTCACAGTTTAATATTAGAATCACTCTTTCTGGTCTTCAACTCGTTGATAAATTGGGTAAAATAAAGACAACGAATTATTTCAGGAGCGGTAGGAGCCAACAATGTATACATATTTCCAATTTAGGTGAGAGAATTATGATGGAATATCCACAGAGTTAATAAGCTTACATGTCCCCTCTGTGGAAGATCGTATGCTCAAACCCAGCAAACGTAGTCGGATATTTAAATGGCGGAAAAAAGTCGCTTCGACGCTGCACATCGTACGATGTTGTAAGAAATCTCTTGGGGCATTTTCGATAATTACTCGACAAAATTAATTAAAATTCAGCCAGAGAATTCTTAAGAAATATCCGGTTTACTCTGTCATCTGGTAGAGAAAAACTGACATGCAGGCGGCTTAGATAGCGTAAATCAAGATGTCCGCACCGGTGAGGCCATAAGAGTATTGCCGTGGTAGATTATTATTATTATTATTATTATTATTATTATTATTATTATTATTATTATTATTACACTGCTCTGCGAGTATTTCATTGTCTAACAATAAACAAATGTTCCTAAACGGATTTTTCCCCATACAATTAAAAAATGAAATCCGTTTAATTCCAGCACGTCATATTTTCTACTAGTAAATATTTTATTTCTTTCTTTCAAGAATTCGCAGTAAGGTAGTGTTTTGTTTCCGTACACAGAAGAAGTGGGGAGTTCATCAGTGATTTGTTTCTTTCAAATTACTAAACAGCTTGTAACCAATTTGTAATCAGGAGTATGAATTAATATCTGATATTTTATAAAAAATATAGTCCTACGTCAAACCAAACAAACAAAATTATCCTTATTTCCAGAGAAATGATATGGCGAAAAACTGATAACATTCCCTTTCACTGCCCCAAAGTTTTAGAAAACAGTACTAAAAATATAACCTTTGGAAACAATTAAAATACACTGCAATGTTTATTATTATTATTATTATTATTATTATTATTATTATTATTATTATTATTATTATAAAAATAAGTGCTGAAATTTGAATTGTCATGCCAAAATTAGTCCTCTGATCCATATGTGGGATACTTGCAATTAAGTATAATTAAACACCAACCGAATGTGAGAGAACGAAACACATTTCAGTTAACAGAAGAGGCTGTATGCCACTTTTACTTTGTATTCTCTTTAGATTTGTTTTATTTTTATCCTGTTAACTTTTTTTAAATTTTGCTCTGTTTCATTCCTTCTGATTTTTGTTTTGTTCTAGGTTTTACTGTTTTGTTTAATTATCATTTGATTTGTCTTGTTTATCAGTTCCATGTATGTCCAATATGAAGATTCCTTCGTATAGCCTGTATTAATGTGGTGTCTGATCTGGTGTAGTTGTGTAACACAGCTGACCGATTAATTTGCTTCCTAGGTCATGGTTCGAATCCTAGTCATTTCAAGTGAATTTCCTTTGAATTGGAAATTTACATCTTAATGACGTCGAGCCCCAGGGGCTCTGAACTTTGGAGCGTGGGTTGGCGACCACGGGGCCCTCAGCTGAGTCCTGGCATTGCTTCCACTTACTTGTGCCAGGCTCCTCACTTTCATCTATCCTGTCTGACCTCTCTTGGTCAACTCTTGTTCTTTTCCGACCCCGACGCTATTAGGTTTGCGAGGGCTAGGGAGTCTTTCATTTTCACGCCCTTCGTGGCCCTTGTCTTTCTTTGACCGATATCTTCATTTTTCGAAGTGTCGGATCCCTTCCTTTTTTTCCTCTAATTAGTGTTATATAGAGGATGGTTGCCAAGTTGTACTTCCTCTTAAAACAATAATCACCACCACCACCACCAATGACGTTGATTTCACTCGATAATGTGGTTTATTACTAATTGGTATTAAAAAACCATATAAATTATTTAGAACAGGTAGAGTAGGCTTGCATTCAGGTTTAGAAACGCAAAATCGGCTAACCTGAAGACGGTTTTCCTTGGTTTCCTATCTCCATACCAGGAAAATAGTGAGATTGTGCCTTAATTAAGGTAACGGCCGCTTTTTCCCTTTTCCAGAGACACCATAAAAACTGGTTTCTGTCAGTGCTCAGCCAGTAGCAAACATGAAAATAAAAACATTATGATTGACAGTGATGTCAATCTCCACTATGATTTCTTTGTTGATTTAATGTAGCACCGAGTACGGTAGCTGCGATCGCTCAGTGTGGCCAGTATCCAGTATTCTGGAGGTAGAGGGTTCGAATCCCATTGCCGGCACCCTGAAGATGGTTTTCCGTGGTTTCCCATTTTTACACCAGGCAAATGCTTGTCTGGGGCTGTACCTTAATTAAGGCCACGGCCGCTTACTTCCCACTCCTAGCCCGTTCCTATCCCATCGTCGACATGAGGCCGATCTGTGTCGGTGCGTCGTAAAACAACTTGTGAAAAATTAATGTGGACATCCAATGGAAATATTATTTGTTCTAGGAGAAAGCTACCGAAATATTTGTAGGATGGGAAACCATTCTTAAAATGATCGTTGGGAGTATTGCGGCTCACCTGTGTCCACAGTTTAGGAGTACTCGGTAAGCAGGGTACATTTCTCCGTAATTAGTAATACAGGGATACTTTCTTAAAAGATGTCATCATGGGAACAAAGGATAAGCCAACAGTCCACCCCCGCCATGAGGGTGGATCCACTGGCTGGACGCTAATATTAGGCTCGGCGCGCGTCGCGGGCACCGCCCTGTCCCCGGAAACCAACCTCCCTCCTACCACCCCCACCCCTTAGAGCCGGACACCCTCTCTACGTCTCTCTGCCACACCGGAAAGAAGTTATTAATAGTTATTCAGGAAGGAGTGAGTGAGGGATCAGACATGTCCAAGATACCCTCACATCCCACAGTCTAAAGTATCAACACACTTTTCTCTTCATCCGGGAGATAGTAGGTTCGAATCCCACTATCGGCAGCCCCGAAGATGGTTTTCCGTGGTTTCCCATTTTCACACCAGGCAAATGCTGGGGCTGTACCTTAATTAAGGCCACGGCCGCTTCCTTCCAACTCCTAGGCCTTTCCTATACCATCGTCGCCATAAGACCTATCTGTGTCGGTGCGACGTAAAGCCCCTAGCAAAAAAAACACTTTTCTCACGTCCGGAGGAATTCTCAACAAGAAGTCCAAGGTTCGAATCCCACGGAATAAAGCAAAAGCAAAAGCAACGTCGTCTGCGCACAACCAATGAAGATGCCTAGAGGACTGCAAAATATTCCCACGTTTACATTCTTCTTCGTCTTCCTTGTTCGTATCGGCCTTCTAAGGACCAGCTGTCTTCTCCGGGCTTTGATCTCTGCCCAGTGCTCCTTCATTCCTTGCCGATGTTGCTCTTTTCTTTACTGTGTTCACGTCTTTCCCGTTCCTCAACTTTGGCCTTTATTGAAAACTCTTGTGGTCTTTTAGTTTCCTCCTGATTGGGTTGGGTTCTTGTATATCTTTAATAGCGATCCCCGTCTCCTGTAGTTCACTTTCCACCTCCTTGAACTATGTTGGCTGGGTCTTCTTATCTTTAAAATAGATAAAGACTGGCTCGATAATCGTGTGGATTTCATTCTTAGCAAGTGGCCATAAAATGCAATTCTGTGGCTTGGTTCTAAAAGGGCCAATGTCAAAAAAAAAAAAAAAAAAAAAAACTGTTTTCGAGCCATGATCATTTCAAGTTTTGCTTATAGTTTTCCAATTATTTTTTCAGCAACTAACTTTAAATAACTTTATACTTTCTTTATGGAAGGCACCTTATTAAACGCTAATTTTTTTCTATCGTATTCTTTAAAAATTGCCAGGCCTCTAATCTTTATTGGTAATCTAACATTATTGGCAAGGGCTTATTTAATTAAACGTTAACTGTTCGTTTAGTACTTAGCAGAGACATTGGCCCTTTTAACATGTTGCAAGCCAGGATAACACGGGTTTGTATTAGTTAATATCTCATTCGATTTAAAAAATTACATTGACCCTTTTAGAACCAAGCCACAGAATTCTCCGCATGACATCAGAGATCTTCTGGTCATGAGTATACAGTTCAAGGGTCTACCGACGTCTATATTCATCTTTGTCTTTAATTGGGCCAATAATTTTCTCCTATCTATCTATCTATCTATCTATCTATCTATCTATCTATCTATCTATCTATCTATCTATCTATCTATCTATCTATCTTTAATTTCCAATTTTTCTATCAGGCCTTTCTTGTACATAGCAAGGCATTCCGCTGCACGCAAAACCTCTGGCACTGGTTATCCACTGGGCGATGGGGTCGCTACATCACTACGCCATTCAACGATTATATTATTATTATTATTAGTATTAGTATTAATAATAATAATAATAATAATGTTGCTAGTTTTACATCCAAGGGATTAGTTTGAGAATTTTCGGAGTCGCCAAGATGCTGGAATTTTGTCCCTCGGAAGTAAATTTCTTTGGGGTAATCACATAAACGGGACTGTAAATAAATCTTACAGATCTCTTCATGGTTAAGAGGGTATTAAAGGGTTGTAGTAAGGATGTGCCGCCTCTGTAGTGTAGTGGTTAGTGTGATTAGCTATCACCCTCGGAGGCCCGGGTTCCATTCCCGGCTCGGCCACGAAATTTGAAAAGTGGTACGAGGGCTGGAACGGGGTTTACTCAGCCTCGGCAGGTTAAATGAGTAGAAGTGGGTTCGATTCCTACCTCAGCCATCCTGGAGGTCGTTTTCCGTGGTCTCCCACTTCTCCTCCAGGCAAATGCCGGGATGGTACTTAAATTAAGACCACGGCCGCTTCCTTCCCTCTTCGTTGTCTATCCCTTCCAATCTTCCCACCCCCACAAGGCCCCTGTTCAGCATAGCACGTGAGGCCGCCTGGGAGAGGTACTGGTCATTCTCCCCAGTTGTATCCCCGACCCAGTGTCTCACGCTCCAGGACACTGCCCTTGAGACGGTAGAGGTGGAATCCCTCGCTGAGTCCGAGGGAAAAACCAACCCTGGAGGGTAGACAGATTAAGAAAGAAAGAAAGAAAGAAAGAAAGAAAGAAAGAAAGAAAGAAAGAAAGAAAGAATGTAAGGATGTAAAGGAGAGGGCATGTAAGTCACTGGTAATACCCCAACTAGGGGCAGTCACCAGGATTAGGCCTACTTGATACGAGGTACGCAGCACAATTTGTTCTGGGTGATTTCCGACACCTCTTCGCATCAATGGAGCAGCACTTCAACAATTTTGAGGAAGATGGAAAATGCTCTCGATGAATGGCTTGCCGCAAAATACGAGCAGTTTTTCTGGCATGGTATTCATAACTTATCTGAAAGATGGGCGAAGTGTGTAGAAGCCGATGGCCAATATTTTGAATAAACAATAAATGAATTTCCCTTGAAAATTGCGTGTTTTATTTACCACATAACCCAGCAAAAAACTGGAAACTTCAAATACTACCGAACTGAGCCGGGATCAAACCTTCCAATTTGATATGAGAAAGGCAGTAATCTGTCGTCTGAGGTACACAGTCCGACTGGAATTTTAAACAAGGAGTTATTGCTTTAAAAATATGTTCAATGTCCATCAATTTCGGCCAAGATTTAGTCCACTGTGTTAAGAATATAAAACAGCACCTAGCAGTGCACATCTAAGGTCAAGGAAAGATCTTTTGGAGATAAGTAATTTTGTCGGGGTGAAATATCACAGCCGCACGAAGATTGCGCGCAAACAAGGAAGAGATGTGTGATGGATGACTTATTCTCTTTCTCTTTCTTTCATTTTCTACTCTCGTTGGTCCACGCCCCGTTCTCTTTTTTCTTGTCGGTCATTGTATGACGTCAACCAATCATAATGCGACTTGTAATATATGCAACGCGAAAGGTGATCATAAGACACCCGCCCAGAAAGTAGATTGTGTCTCAGTGTGACCAGCCCTCTTTTAACAATGAACAGTCACCTAGCACGCTGGCTGGACCTCCAATGACCTGGCCTGTTCGTGTTCAATAAAATCTTCGTCATACAGCGGTGAGATATAACACCTCAATAACTAATTCACCAGGGGTTTTCAGGGATTCCTGGCCCCTATTTCATAAGAGTTGCTATTTCGCTAATAACAGGAGACAGGAAATTGTGGGACACGTTTACATATTAATAATTTTGCGTTTCATAATATCCTATAAAACTGTCAAATTTTGTAGATTTATACGACAATTTTACTAATTTCTGTTCCATAAAACCTTTGAACTGAGAGGTGAAAAGTTGACATTTTTGTACAGAATGTAGGCTACCTTCAGAGTTATGAAACATATTATTATTATTACTAATTAATCCGTTCACCCTCCAGGTTTTATTTTTTCACCCCCGGACTCGGTGAAAGATCCCACCTCTACCGCTTCAAGGGCAGTGTCCTGGATCGTGAGACATTTGGTCGGGGATAGAACTGAAGATGACCAGTACCTAGCCCAGGCGGCCTCACCTGTTACGCTGAATAGGAGTTTGGGGATAGACAAGGGAGAAGGAAAGAAACGGCCGTGGTCTTACGTTAGGTACCATCCCGGGATTCCCCTGGAGAAGAATTGGGAAACTACGGAAAACCACTTCGAAGATCCATCGATCCATCTGGCTGAGTGGACCCCGTTCTAGTCCTCGTACCACTTTAACAATTTTGTGTCAGAGCCGGGAATCGAACTCGGACCCCCGGGGGTGGCAGCTAATCACACTAACTACTACACCACACAGGCGGACTGAAACAGATACACGTCATTATTTTTTGAAATATTAAAAAAAAATAGAATTTATATTATAGGACGGACAGATAACCCTTCATATTTATAGCCTGTACGTCTCCATGGCTGAATGGTTAGCGTGCTAACCTTTGGTCCAAGGGGTCCTGCATTCGATTCCCGGCCGAGTAGGAGATTTAACCTTTATTGGTTAATTGACGTTGCTCAAGGGCTCTGTGTGTGTGTAATATCCAGCATTATAATTCATTACATACGCCCAAGTCTAGGCCAAGTGTACCTGGGAAACGGTGCCTCTTCATAAGCGGAAATCTTGTTTCGAATAATAATCGTGCTAATGGTTTTACGTTCCACTAACGGTTTTCGGAGACGCCGAGGTGACGCTATTTTCTCCCGCAACAGGAAACTCATCATGTGTTAACTTTTCAGTATTATTGCCCCAGTCTGTGACAACCTCTCAGCCCGTCCCGACTTCGAACTCACTTTCTTCTGGGTGATCCCAGTACGCGTTTATCAGTTCGGGTTGGCAGCCCCTGTGCTAAGAGAGGCAGTGGAACTAATCAAGAAAGACAAGAAATAATGTTGTCTGAGTGTGACACCCTACAGCTTATCTGAAAGTACGGTGTTCGTCTACGCAAATCAAGGCTCATAATGAGGGAAAGAGTGGGGGGATTTTGTTAAATGAATATTTCCTCCAAGACATATGAGAACCCACACCTAATTATATACGCTGATGCATTATCATCGTAAGCAGATTCATTAGAAACTGATCTGGCACCAGGCCATGACAAGTAATATATGAGAAGTTGCTGACTTTTCGCCGAATGCCTGACATGGGTGTGCTCGTCTAAACGTCTCTCTCTCTGTCCGTCCATCCATTGTCTCGTGGATCTGGTTGACCCTGCGGGGTCAGGGCGCGGTGGATGGTGGTGGTGTTTATAAAGATGTCGCCCACACTGTCCACTCCAAACATGTGGTAAGATCATCAGGATACGTACTACACACTCTTTCAAATCTCTTCACTGGCCGCACATCGCTGACCTCATCTCACCCATGAGGTCACTCTGATGAGAGAAACGTTCAACACTCTTTGTATGATGAGTATTCTCTTTGAAATAAGTTGTTTCTTCCGTCGTCGACCAAGCAAATATCCGCGTGGTTTGGGTCACATAGCTATTTGCTTGCATTTGGGTGATAGTGGCTTCGAACCCCACTGTGGACAGCCCTGAAGTCGGGTTCCGTGGTTTTCAATTTTCGCACCAGGCTAATGCTGGGCTGTTAATCAAGGCCGCGGTTGGTTCCTTTACACTCATTTCCACTCCTCGCCCTTTCCTAGCCCATCGTCACCATAAGGCCTATCTGTGCGGTGTAAAGGTAAGGGTGTATTCTGCCCGAAGGCAGGTCCGAACCTCCGCAGAGGTGTGCCTGAGCCAGAGTTTACGTACGGTAGGGTGGCCAGTTCCTTTCCGCTCCTCCATTCCCTTACCCCCCACGAACAGCACGTGGCAACCCATCCAAATATTGACCACACCTAATGTTGCTTAACTTCGGAGATCTCACAGGATCCGGTGTTTCAACACGGCTACGGCCGTTGGCTGTGCGGTGTGACATAAAACAAACGGTTCCTTTCGTCGTAAAATGAAAAGTTTTTCATTTCGTCCGTGGATTGTGCCCCTTGTATCATAACCTAACACTACCAGGTGTATACATAAATTTTTGCCGGGTTTTGTAGTAAGGAAACACGTTATTTTCAAGGGAAATTCATTTATTGTTTATTCAAAATACTGGCCATCGGCTTCTATACACGTTGCCAATCTTTTCGGTAAGTTATGAATACCATGCCAGAAAAAATGCGTGTCTTTTGCGGCAAACCATTTGTCGAACCATTTTCCAACTTCCTCGAAATTGCTGAAGTGCTGCTCTGCGAGCGTATACCCCATTGATGCGATGAGGATAGTCACATGGTGCCAGGTCGGGAGAGTACGGCGGGTGCGGAAGGATGTCCCATCCAAGCGATTTCAAGGCGTCTTTCACTGGGTTTGCTGTGTGAGACAGCGCATTGACGTGTAACAAAATCACTTTGCCATGTCTTCTGGCCCATTCCGGTCGTCTTTCGATCAATGAGTGATTTAAATTAATCGTTTGTTGGCGATAGCGTTGTGCATTAACGGCTTCGTTCGGCTTCAATAGTTTCTAATAAACAACACCGCTCTGGTCCCACCAGACACAAAGCACCGCGTTTAAATTGTCGAAACCATGTCTCACATGTCTAATCGATGGAGCGTCTTCACCATATGTTTTACCAGCATACGGTGATTTTCCACAACCATTTGCTTTTGATTAAATAAGAAAAGCAATGCGTGCCGCAAATGTTCTTTTTCAGGCACAAACGTCGACATGATCACTGAACGATACAACACAGACGCTAGTATTTGGCGGACTCAACTTGTGTGTGTTGGTAGGTTAATGTCAGACGCACAAACTGACATATGTGTCAAATTCATACGCTGCGTACTGTTGGCTGGCGCCATCCCTTAGTGAAACCAAAAAGGAGTTACGCATACGCCTGGTATAAATATATGGTTAAAAATGTGAAATATGAAAATATTATGTCAAATTAATTTCAGTAATCGGTAATCCATGGCGAATAATGCAGCGGTCCGACGTATTGTGTTGAAATCGTGAATGTCGTTACGCAGTAAAGTAAGAATGAATGAATGAATGAATAGAATTCATGCATGCAAAGAACTCATGTATGCATTAAAAACAAAGGAAACTTTTCACTCTCAGTAACGGATAACCAGTATTTGCACAGAGAACTCTCATTATTGAATTCTCATCCTTCAGCTATGGAACACCAACAGCTGACGAAGAAGCATTTCATAACCCATTACATGCAATTTAGTAATTCGGCAATTTTGAGGAGGTTGGAAAATGGCTCGATGAGTGGTTTGCCGCAAAGGACAAGCAATTTTTCTGGCAGTTCTTTTTTACCTGAAAGATGGGCGAAGTATGTAGAAGCCGATGGCCAATGGTCTGAACAAACAAAAAATGAATTTCTCTTGAAAATGACGTGTTTTCTTTACCACAAAAAAGGGCAGAAACTTACGCATACACCTGGTAGTGTTAAGTTATGATACAATCCACGGATATTATAAAGAAATATACGAGTATTTAAAAATATCGAAAGTTCTGATAAAATGAGACGAATTCAAATTATGAGCAATTTGGAAAGAATGAAAAACAACGGGCTTACTATATGGAATACACAAGTAGAGAAAAACCTCACTGAATTAGGATCGCCAAATCTGCAGGTAGAAATATAATCAGGAAAATTGTCCACACAAGGGGATTCGAGGAGGAAAAGAAGAAAGCAATAAGACGAATATGGTCGGAGGAACAGAAAGTACAACAATCGATGAAAATGAGCTATTGGACAAGGAGGAAAGCTCAACAAATGTAGATTCCGCGTGATCCTATGCGATCCATTCGCGCAGAAAGGAGAAGAAGAATACTAAGTTCTAAATGTACGTCAGTCTACTTCTTAGTCCCGTTTGTTACGGGGTTGGGGAATTTATACGGCAGCTTTTACGGTTGGATATCCTTCCTCAGTTGAGAAGCTAATGAAGATGATATGAATGATGGCGTATCAAATCAGGTAAGGAGGTGTGGCCCTTGAATAGGAAATTTTTCCGCACTTGCCTGGAAGTGAAAATATGAAGCCAAAGAAAATAATTCAGAGGACAGCCGACGGCGGGGTTTGAACCCACGTGTCTCTCAAACGCAGAGCTTGGCGTTAACACGCACGGCCACTCCACTCGACTGTCCCGAGTTCTAAATTCTAGTGGAATTTTACTCTTCTCTTATCCCTGGGAACTGTATTGTACTGATACCCCAGCTCAGTCAGCTGTCATTTAAGAGAGCTTACATGCGGAAGACCCGTACCATTGTCACGTTAGAGAATTCCTAGTTTGTGCTTTCTGTAAATCAGAGTTGCCGATTCGTGCATCTGGACCCGCTGTTGGAAGTTCCGTGTCCAGGATAATCTTCTCAGCCCACGTCCACATTGTCCTTATAAAAACCTTCGAATATAACGTCGCAGTATATCCTTGCAAACACGGAAACGAGGCTTTGTATCACTTATAGTTCATATTGAAGAAAGAAGGGTGTCGGTCGATGGGAGAAGACCGACCAATTGATTGTCCTGGAGTTTAAAGGTTACGGACGAGTCTATGCGTGGGTTGTTATGTGTTTGGTTAAAGTTACTCCATCCGTCCATTCATTTAACTTGCTAATGTATTATCAGGTAAAATATCGTGGTTGCGATCTTGTTCTCTGCTACAACACAATTCCTGTTCTTGTGCTTCGTGGCTCTCCTAGGAAGGTTGTTTGCGTAATATAACTTGTACACTGGCTGCTGCCGCCTCTTCTAGTGGAATTTATATGTTTTACTCACACCTACCCATCTCGTACACATATTTAAGAAAATATATTTAAAAAATCAATATATAAGACAGAAATTATTGATGTATGTATGCCCAGGTGGCATCAAAGCGAGCGAAATATATTTGACACGAGGCCGTACCTACCCTCAAGAACCTTCCAGGCCAAAAGACAGAGGTTTTTGTTTTTTTTGTTAAGAAGAAATGATGGTGCATATTTTTATTCCTTGTCTAATAGTGTGCTTGTTTACAGGTATGCTAAGGTGTAATATTTATATTGTGTTTTTTAACAGACTGAAAAGCTTTTATCTAAAAGTCAACGTCTCAAACTAAGACCCATTCAAGGACCATTTGTCGACTTGTAGAATTGGGGGCTTACAAATAACACTGCTCTTAATCTGTACATTTAAACATATTAGTTTGTAATCATGTTGACCGAGCTCGATAGCTGCAGTCGCTTAAGTGCGGCCAGTATCCAGTATTCGGAAGATTGTGGGTTCGAGCCCCACTGTCGGCAGCCCTGAAGATGGTTTTCCGTGCTTTCCCATTTTCACACCAGGCAAATGCTGGGGCTGTACCTTAATTAAGGCCACGGCCGCTTCCTTCCACTTCCTAGGCTTTTCCTATCCCATCGTTGCCATAAGACCTATCTGAGTCGGTGCGACGTAAAGCAAATAGCAAAAAAGCGTAATCATGTTGGGGTTCCGAAAGAGAATGTGTTATCAGAAGTGCCTGGAAGTTAGGCAAAATGAATTTCTTATCTGGGCGGATATATCGAAGTGACAAATGGAGATAAAAATGTTTCAGTACATTTGGAACGGTAGGACCAGTTATTATTGTACTTTTCTTCTTCTTGCCTATTTCCGCTTCCTCTGCCCATTTGAAAGTTGAATGCCTCTTTTTCTGCCTTTTTTTTATCATCATCATCATCATCTGTTTACCCTCCAGGTTCGGCTTTTCCCTCGGACTCAGCGAGGGATCCCACCTCTACCGCCTCAAGGGCAGTGTCCTGGAGCTTCAGACTCTTGGTCGGGGGATACAACTGGGGAGTATGACCAGTACCTCGCCCAGGCGGCCTCACCTGCTATGGTGAACAGGGGCCTTGTAGGGGGATGGGAAGATTGGAAGGGATGAGGGAAGGAAGCGACCGTGGCCTTAAGTTAGGTACCATCCCGGCATTGGCCTGGAGGTGAAGTGGGAAACCACGGAAAACCACTTCGAGGATGGCTGAGGTGGGATGGTAGCTGATGGATCTATTGTTTCCGTTGTGGACAGATGACACAGGAATGTTTTTGTTTGAGTCATCAGTCTATAGAATGGTTTGTTGTTAGAGGTCCATGCCACGCTATCCTCTGCTAACCTTTTGAACACTACGTAACTAATGCATACTACATCTGGTCTAATATGCTTACCACATTCACTCCTTTGTCTACTCCTACCGTTCTTACCCCCTACACATCCTCAAAAACTAACTTCTCAAGTCCTGGGTGTCTTAAGATGTGTCCTACCACTCTGTCTTTTCGACAAAATTACCCAATCGATCTCCACTCACTAATTCGATTCAGTGTCTCTTCAATCGTGATTCGATCTATCCATCTCACCTTCAGCATTATTCTGTAACACCACATTTCAAAAGCTTCTATTCTCTTTCTTTATGAGCTAGTTATCGTCCATGTTTCACTTCCACACAATGTCGTGTTCCATACGAAGGTCTTCATAAACATCTAATTCCTATATCAATGTTCGAATTGAGCAAATTTATTTTCTTCAAAAAGGCGTTGCTTGCTTGTACTAGTCTGCATTCTTTGTGTCCACATTACTTCTGCCATCGTTAGTTATTTTACTACCCAAGTAACAATATTCATCTGCTTCATTTAAGACTTCATTTCTTAATCTAATATTTCCTGCATCACTTGACTTCGTTCGACTGCACTCTATTAGGCCTACTTTTGTTTTGGATTTATTTATTTTATTCTCGTTCTGCTATCCCCAGGCTTTGTGCATACCATTCAGCAATTTCTCCATATCTTCAACATGAATGAATGAATTAATGAATGAAGTACTTAGAAACATATTATGACGGAGTTTGATTGAATGCAATCTGCAGCACTAGCTCTGGCAGAGTTAAGGAATTTCAGAACTCTGACTTGGCAATGGGAGTGACCTCATAATATCTCCTAGAAATGAGACTATTTTTGGACATCACCTGAGCCTCTTATTCAACAATAGTGCCATAAAACTGACTCAAGAACTCAGTCGTAAGATCTTCAGTTACTACAGGACAATGGAGATAAACACCACTGCCTGTTTGTTAACTGTTGTTTACCATGGAGCTATATTTGCAGTGTGGTCCTTCCATGGGCCGGCGCTATCTTATCTCTGGTGTATTAGGAGGCTTTGCTTGTTATCAACAGGTGCGGTCTTCAGGAGGCTTTGCACCATCCACGCAGTTCCCCATGACCGTGGGCTATATACTGCCCCAGATAAAGCCCTGACGTACTGGCCAAGCCTTCACAGGGAGTGGTGCGTTTTATCACACATACCCTCACACGTATGGAATGTTCGCAGGAATTCAGAGCTTTACAAATGAAGTGTATTTGAAACTAAAAAGGAATTTGCATAACACTTCACTTTTAGTTATGTAAGTTGCCATACATTTTAAGGAAGAAATATAATTCGCATTACGAGCAAGTAGAATAGTTGGAAGGAGATGGAAATTTCAGAAGCTGTTACGGAGTGTTTTGGCGTAGAACAGTTTCGGAACTGTATTTGGACCGGTGGGCGTTTCAAACCACGAAGGTTTTAACATCCAATAAAAGAAAGCGCTTTTCCCTTTCGGAAAATAAGAGTTCGGAAGTATGTCTCTCGGTCATGGCCCTCTGTCAACGACTGCTGATTTTGGATGACCACGAGCCATAAGACAACAGCCTGCACGGTTGCTAGGTAACACTGTCTGGCCATCCATCCATCCATCCATCCATCCATCCATCCATCCATCCATACCTTACATCACTGCCTGCACGGTTGCTAAGCTAAATAACATTGTCTGGCCATCCATCCATCCAGACCTTACATCACTGCCCGCACGGTTGCTAGGTAACAGTCTGGCCATCCATACCTTACATCACAACCTGCACGGTAGCTAGGTAACATTGTCTGGCCATCTATCCAGACGTTACATCACTGCCGGCACGGTTGCTAGGTAACACTGTCTGGCCATCCATCCATCCATCCATCCATCCATCCATCCATCCATCCATCCATCCATCCATCCATCCATCCATCCATCCATACCTTACATCACAGCCTGTACGGTTGCTAGGTAACATTGTCTGGCCATCCATCCATCCATCCATCCATCCATCCATCCATCCATCCATCCATCCATCCATCCATCCATCCATAATTGCCTGCACGGTTGCTAAGTAACATTGTCTGGCCATCCATCCATCCATCCATACATACCTTACATGATAGCCTGCACGGTTGCTAGGTAACACTGTCTGGCCATCCATCCACACCTTACATCACAACCTGCAAGGTTGATAGATAACGCTGTCTGGCCATCCATCCATACCTTACATCACAACCTGCAAGGTTGCTAGATAACGCTGTCTGGCCATTCATCCATACTTTACATCACTGCCTGCGTGGTTGCTAGGTAACATTGTCTGGCCATTCATCCATACCTTACATCACTGCCTGCGTGGTTGCTAGGTAACATTGTCTGGCCATCCATCCAGACGTTACATCACTGCCTGCGCGATTGCTAAGTAACACTGGCCATCCATCCATACCTTACATCACAACCTGCAAGGTTGCTAGGTAACATTGTCTGGCCATTCATCCATACCTTACATCACTGCCTGCGTGGTTGCTAGGTAACATTGTCTGGCCATCCATCCAGACGTTACATCACTGCCTGCGCGATTGCTAAGTAACACTGGCCATCCATCCATACCTTACATCACAACCTGCAAGGTTGCTAGGTAACATTGTCTGGCCATTCATCCATACCTTACATCACTGCCTGCGTGGTTGCTAGGTAACATTGTCTGGCCATCCATCCAGACGTTACATCACTGCCTGCGCTATTGCTAAGTAACACTGGCCATTCATCCATACCTTACATCACTGCCTGCGTGGTTGCTAGGTAACATTGTCTGGCCATTCATCCATACCTTACATCACTGCCTGCGTGGTTGCTAGGTAACATTGTCTGGCCATTCATCCAGACCTTACATCACTGCCTGCGTGGTTGCTAAGTAACACTGTCTGGCCATCCATCCATACCTTACATCAGTGCCTGCACGCTTGCTAGGGTTACACTTCCGTCACACATTTTGTGACTCTAACTTCCGTAACACAAAGTTTCAGATGATCTCTAGCCATGAGGCATATCAATAATTTAATGTTATTGGCTTTACGTCCCACTAAGTACCTTTTGCGGTTTTCGGAGACGCCGAGCTACCGGAATTTAGTCCCACAGGAGTTCTTTTACGTGACAGTAAATCTACCGACACGAGGCTGACCTATTTGATCACCTTCAAATACCATCGGACTGAGCCAGGATCGAACGTGCGAAGTTGGAGTCAGAAGACCAGCGCCTCATCCGTTTGAGCCACTCCGCCCGGCAATTTATATTTTAAAAATGTACACAATAACGGGGCCGGGTTAGTGTTCAATATCTTACTGCAAAGAGGAAGGATTATTGTACCTAGCAACAAGATTCCGAAGTCTGTATGACGTCATGCGGTGATGTAATAGGCTCACCACCCTGAGGTACTTAATCGCCGTACCACGCGGCTGACATTTATTGTTATGTGAGATGTTCTTTGATTTGCTTTAACGAATTCTACAAGTAAAGGGAAATCTAGAAAATGGAGAAATTTGTTGTGCGGTCATGTAAAAAAAAAATCTTTCTTCCGTAAATTATCGCGATGTAAAATGTCTTCAGAATGACTGGAAACGCATTTGAGAGTATTTTCAGAATTCAAAACTCGCCAAAGTCGATCGTCACAAGGCGTATCGACTGCATCTCAACGTTACGGCAGCCGAGCGGTGTGAGGTGAATTCTCTGCTGTAGAAACCCACCCGAAGCCATCCACAGCCCCTGTGTTGCACAGTGATTTGGAACTCATAGATGTGGATCCTGATTGGAGAGTGCCCAACGAAGGTTCCACAACTCTGCGTGTACAAATAGGAATTTAGTTGCTTGCCTTGCTCTGTTAGTACCAAGGTAGAAAATTACCACCTTTTCCTCCACTGCGTGTGTCACTAGTAAGACCCCAAGTTAGAGTATGATTCCAATGTATGGGACTCTCACCATCGAAAACTGGAAAATATCCAGCAGCACGATTTGTTCTACGGGATTTCGGACAAAGGAGTAATGTTACGAAAAATGTTGCAAATTTTTCGCTGGGAATATTCGGGACTAAGGAAACGAGCTACTCGGCTAAGCTGTCAGTGGGGAGATGACATGGAATGACAGTAGTAGATGACATATGGTAGGGTGTGTGACTGAGGTATGTACACTAGTAACATCTCCATTTTACTGTACAGCTGAAATGAAATGTCGTATGGCTTTTAGTGCCGGGAGATCCCAGGACGGGTTCGGCTCGCCAGGTGCAGGTCTTTCTATTTGACTCCCGTAGGCTACCTGCGCGTCGTTATGAGGATGAAATGATGATGAAGACAACACATACACCCAGCCCCCATGCCGTAGGAATCAACCAATTAAGGTTAAAATCCCCGACCCGGCCGGGAATCGAACCCGGGACCCTCTGAACGAAGGCCAGTACGTTGACCGTTCAGCCAACGAGTCGGACACTGTACAGCTGAAGAACGTTGTTGTTTCTTACAATTAATATTTGTCCGACTCGTTGGCTGAATGGTCAGCGTACTGGCCTTCGGTTCAGAGGGTCCGGGGTTCGATTCCCGGCCGGGTCGGGGATTTTAAACCTTCATTGGTTAATTCCAATGGCCCGGGGGCTGGGTGTTTGTGCTGTCCCCAACATCCCTGCAACTCACACACCACACATAACACTATCCTCCACCACAATAACACGCAGTTACCTACACGTGGCAGATGCCACTCACCCTCATCGGAGGGTCTGCCTTACAAGGGCTGCACTCGTCTAGAAATAGCCACACGAAATTAAATTAAAACAATTAATATTAGGTTATTATTATTATTATTATTGTTATACCGTAAATGTACATAGTATATATCTTTTAACTGATGTACATAGGTCACTGTTTATTGCTACACTTACTTTTCCGTTACTTTATAATGTATTGCGTTTTGTTTATGCACTGGATTATATTTTTCAGTTTGTGATTTACTTTTTTTCATTTTCATTTTCTTTCTGCTTCCTTTTACTTGTATGCTCCGGATTGCTTTTCTTCTCTTCTCTTTTCTTTCGTTCAGATTTGCTTTCTTTCTCCATTAATGTTCTCGAAGTATGTTATTTAGGTTAGTTATGTTTGCTTTTGTAATAGAATAGTACATTTCTTTTATATATATATATATATATATATATATATATATATATTAACTTGTAATTTACGTGGTTTACTGTAAGAGAGGTTAACGAGCACTAACTTCGCCACTGCTAAAGCCATAAATAAATTAATACAATTAATTAATGAAATTAATAAATAAAATAAACTAAATAAATAGATCCGTAGCTTCAAGAATTCAGAACATTGAAAATACTTTTCACCATGAACCTCTTTATGCTTCAGAAACGCTCAATTTACATCATACAAATGTAAAGAAACAATTAGAGGTTAAGACAGGAAAATTATGAGAAAAATCTTAGGGCCAGGAATTAAAAATGGAATACATCACCCCAAACCCAACTCGGAAATATATTTCAAAATATGTAAACTTACTGATAAAATGAGACTCCGATGAATTCAGTTTTTAAGCCATTTGGAAAGAATGAATAACAACAGACTTACCTATCGAATATACACATTTTTGCAAATCAGTCGTACGAGATCAAAATTGTATAAGCAAGTAGAGAAAGTCCTCACTGAATTAGGATCACCAAAACTGGAGGGTGGAAATGTAATCAGGAAAATTATACACACAAAGGGATTTAAGGAAAACGAGGAGAACCCAACACGACGCACCTGGTCGGAGGAACAGAAGTTACAACAATTGATGAGAATGAAGAAATGATGATGATGATGATGATGATGATGACGGTTGTTGTTTGTTGTTGTTGTTGTTGTTGTTGTTGTTGTTGTTGTTGTTGTTGTTCTTTAAATGGGCCTAATATCTAGTCATCGGCCCCAAAATGAACTGTTGGGAAAGAAGGAAATCTCAACAAATGTTGATTCTGTGTGGTCCTAAGGGACCCATTCGTTTAGCAGTAGCAGAAGAAGAAGAAATACGCTTCGTCAGAGCTTTTGCAATTAGGAAATAGCATAATATAGAGTTGGGATTCAAGAGGAATACTTGGGGACAAATCTTCATTTATAAGAAGATGAATTAGGAAATAGAATAATTCATCGATACATTTCCAACTTCTTTGAAATTATTTCAGGAAAATCTAGGTAAACAGTTGATAGAGAATCTGCCACGAGGATCAATCATGACTGATCGACATCAATCTCGTTCCACATGAATGTTACTTCTAACATCACAGACCTACTGTAGATCGCCTTCATCTTCAAGATTTGTAAATGTGGTTAGAATTAAAAAACAGAAACGTCAACAGTAACATTTCGAACCTACACTGACTAGGCATTTTACAGTATTTCGATAATTCCTATCATTCGGTATGTATTCCACGTCGAAACTTCGTTATGACCCCATTCAATTTCCCTTTTCTTATACCTTAATATTCATTTTAATTCAATGCATAATTTGCCCATAAACTAACGTACTTTGTTAGGAAAGTGACGAACAGCGCTTAGTACGATTTATAGAAAATAATATGATTTAAAATCGTTCCAAAGGCGTAGAAGTGTACCATTTTATTTACGCATTGCTTTATTAGAATCAAGAAACTTCTATGGCAATTGTACTCTTCAGCGTTGGGCCAACCTGCATTCGAGGATTTTGAAAATTTTCAACCGATGACTGCATTAGTTCATTAATCATTTTCGTTAAGTGAAACTTCTGGAGTTTTTCACTTTGTAGATCCTGGAACTATTATTTTATTTTCCCCAAGCTAGACTGAGCAGCTCAGACAGCAGAGTGTTGGTCTTTCTGTGCTCAAGTAGCCGAGTTCGAAAACTTTCATTTAGGGGAAGGTATGAAAAATATTTGCAGGTTAGTCTGGTGTGACGTCTCCTTTGTCTCCGTCATTTAAAAATATTTCTAGGCGAAGTAAGAGAAAAATCAGTGTTCTGCAGGGGTCTTCCTGTAATACTGCCCAACTGGAGCTGTGAACATGATGGCTGGAAAGAAGCCAACGGGAGAAAAAGAGAGAAAGCGAATACGATTCGATGGGAGTCACGTCTTGAGCAGGACAGAGATGAAAACAGTATCTGATTTATAAAATGGCTGCTTCCAGAGGAAGGTATAAAAGGGGAGAAAAGAGAGAATAAAAGAAGAAAAGAAAATGTATGTAGTGAGTGAGTGAGTGAAGGAATGGATGTGAGTGGAAGAGAGAAAGATGAAGGGTCTAGTAAGAGAGGGGAAATATCTTTTTCTGTTAATGGCGCCGCCCTGGAGTAAAAAATAAAAAGTGGCAGCAGGCTGAACAGACGTACGGTACCATACGTAAAGCGGTAGATTCTTTAGGAGGCTGAGGATGGGTTGAGGTAGGTGGCAGCACGATCGCCCCATCAAGAGGCGCGTGCTACCTTAATACGTGCTCAACGTGCGTGCCTTGGACAAGTACAATATAGTACATAAACCCCCCACCCCACCCTATCCTACCACGCGCCAGCCTACCTTTCCCCGTTGTCTTCTTCTGGCACAAGAGCAGCTGAAACCATCTCATTCAAAAAGGAGAGAAGACATCAAGAGATGAATAGCATAAGCAGACTAATCAGAAAAACCTCGCTGATATAAAAACAACATATTTACAACACATCATTCCACCCTTCACCTTACGTGTGTACTTCCTTTAATAATGCGTTTGTTTTCGATAGGAGTTTCGGGGAATCTGACGTTATACTGCAGGGGAATGAAAAGCATTGCCATAGAAATATTTAAATATCCATCCAGCTGCAAACAGATTCCCCCTTTCACCCCCCCCCCTCACTTGCTGAGGGATTATTTAAGACATTTCTTCAGAGACCAAATTTTTTGATAGTACAAAAGTCGCATCTGGTACTAATGATCTTTCAAATTAGGTTGCAAACGATGGTTATATTTTGACGATGTCTTTGTCTGACTAAAACGAATATTCTTTTGTGTCAGGTATTCTAAATAATAACAGTATTAGTAAAAACAATAAAGCATGCATAAGAATGGAATATATGGGAAAGTGGGTCTGTATGGGTATGGATGAGCTAAAAAGGACTGATATTTAACGGAAATTTTGGTCCGTACGTGGACTGTAAAACGTGTCACATTAGAACTGCTGTAAATTATATATGCTGCTCTTTAGTTCTATGCCGAAGGCTGTCTGTTGAATGTAGAGATTTGTATATATGAATTTTGTCATCGGCTATAGTGAAATTCTTTTCTGTAGATTCCCCACAAAAATTCATGATAGGACAGTTCAATAGTCCTGTTTTCCTCGACATTCTGTGTGAACTCTGTTGAGTCTATCCACTGACGAGTTACAGGGCATTTTGGATCCATTAAAGATTCGAGTTTCTGACCATTGAGAATCTTCCTTAAGAAGGAAATAGGTATTTGTTCAGTTTCTTGTAACTTAATAAAGAGTACAATTTCCTTATCCTATTATTATTATTATTATTATTATGCTATACTAAGAATAGTATAGCATATAGCTTTTTGATTTTGTTTACTGTTATCTATAATAACTGCCTTGTATAATATTTGCTATAGGTTACACGGGAAGGAAATGAGCAGGAAAGAAAGAATAAACAAACAAACAAACAAACAAAGAATGAATAAATAAAGTAACAACTAAGCAAGATATAAAAGGCTGAAGTGAACTATAGACTATTCCAGTATAACAGAATTATTCCAAAACGTGTCATAATCAGAGGTGCACCTCAACGTTCTACGTACGGCACTTTCAATCCCACACTTAAGCAGAGATACTCTAAGTAAGCATGCCACATTTCCTGTGTGTACGTCTTGGAGTAATACCTTTAATACAACAATTCTAAGAAAGTTTAGATTCCTCTTCTTAATTTTATAATGATGACTGCGTTTCGTAAGATGTAATTACTTTCATTTAAGACTGATGATCGATGCGATCAATGTTCGTACCCAGGTGTAGCCAACCAGGACACGGTTCTTGCAGAAAAGTTGCTCTGCAGCCAGCTGGCCGACATTTTGTATCGATTACTTTTAAGTCCGGCGTAGAACTCTGGACCTGCACTGCAGGTACAGAAGTTGTGGACTCTATAGCAGAGAGGGATAGAGGTTATCGAACCTGGGTGAGGGCTATGACGGTGTCTCAGATATGATTTATGCGGTTACTATTTCATGATGCATTGAGAAAATGTATTTTAAGTATTTATGAGGATGACAATACTTCACACGATTAGAGTATGAACTATCTTTGACTATTAACCCTGAGAGAGAAAATATTGGTTTTTACATGCCACTAAGTACATTTACGGTTTTCAGAGACACGAAAGAGTCTGAAATGTATCCCACCGGAATCCCTTTATGTCTTATATACTCAGTGTCCAAATAATAATAATAATAATAATAATAATAATAATAATAATAATAATAATAATAATAATAATAATAATAATAATAATAATTTTACGAGGTCTAGAATTTCTCTCATTTTCATTTTCTCATAATTTACGATCCTTACCATTCCTTCGTGGATATACTCAATTTTCTTTCGATAAATTAGAACTCTTTATGTCCTCTGTGGGTGGGATGAAAGGATGCATTTATTATCTGTACCCCTGCATGTGGTGCATGAGCGGAAAAAATGTACAAGTATGATTTTTTTTCATTTACTTACGGTGTTTCCTTCGGGGTGTATTGAAATGAAATGGCCTATGGCTTTTAGTGCCGGGAGATCCCAGGACGGGTTCGGCTCGCCATGTGCAGGTCTTTTGATTTGACTCCCGTAGGCGACCTGCGCGCAGTGATAACGATGAAATGATGATGAAGACAACACGTTCACCCAGCCCCCGTGCTAGGGAAATTAACCAGTGATGGTCAAAATTCCCGACCCTGCTGGGAATAGAACCTGGGACCCCTGTGACCAAAGGCCAGCATGCTAACCATTTAGTCACTGAGCCGGACTGGGGTGTATTAACAATATTGAAAGGCTCAAACAACCTCAAGCACCAACTGAACAAGTCGTGGGTGTCTTAAGATGTGTCCTATAATCCTATCTCTTCTTCTGGTCAAATTTAGCCAAACCGATCTCCTGTCTTCAATGTATGTATGTTCAGTCCGTCAGCGATGCCGCTGGTGGGATCCTCAACAGCTCTGCCATCAGCTGTCATAGATGGCCTAGGCATCACTGAAGAGGCGTACTAGGGAAATGAGGTGTGAAGTAATTTCCCGTTGCTTTCCTCACTCTGTCTTCAATACGATTCAGTATTTCATTCGTGATTCGATCTACCCATCTCACCTTCAGCGTTCTACTGTAACACCACATTTCAAAAGCTTCTATTTTCTTTCTTTCTTTCTTTCTTTCTTTCTTTCTTTCTTTCTTTCTGAGGTATTTATCGTCCATTTTTTACTTCCATATTGCCATGTTCCAGACGAAAATCTTCAAAAACCTCGTTCTAATTCCTATATCAATGTTCGAAGTGAGCAAATTTCTTTTCTTATGAAAATCCTTCCTTGCTTGTGATAGTCTGCAATTTATGTCGTCCTTGCTTCTGCCATCGTTAGTCATTTTACTACCCAAGTAACAGTATACATCTACACAGAACTGCGTTAGTGAAATTGACCTTTTCTTACCGATATTAGCACGGTATCTCCCTCGCTCTTCACTTGGACAGTGAAAAGTTTTCGGTGGCATGTTCTCTTCAGAGGTCCGTCTCTGTGGTGTAGTGGTTAGTATGATTAGCTGCCATCCCTGGAGGCCCGGGTTCGATTCCCGGCTCTGCCACGAAATTTGAAAAGTGGTACGAGGGCTGGAACGGGGTACACTCAGCCTTTGGAGGTCAAATGAGTAGAGGTGGGTACGATTCCCACCTCAGCCATCCTAGAAGTGGTTTTCCGTGGTTTCCCACTTCTTCTCCAGGCAAATGCCGGGATGGTACCTAACTTAAGGCCACGACCGCTTCCTTCCCTCTTCCTTGTCTATCCCTTCCAATCTTCCCATCCCCCCACAAGGCCCCTGTTCAGCATAGCAGTTGGGGCCGCCTGGGCGAGGTACTGATCATCCTCCCCAGTTTCATCCCCCGACCCAGAGTCTGAAGCTCCAGGACACTGCCCTTGAGGCGGTAGAGGTGGGATCCCTCGCTGAGTCGGAGAGAAAAACCGACCCTGGAGTGTAAACATATAAAGAAGAAGAAGAAGAAGAAGAAGTTCTCTTTAGAGTAAGACCAGCCATTGTACAGCAATTTACTAAATACATCGATAGATAGCCAAAGTTGACTATGATCTTATACTGATTGAAAATGTATATCTTCTAGGATAGGGATAAATGAACACATTTTGTCGCGAAAAAATACGAGAACGTAACCCTGAATATGTTGACAATGGGTATCCACCTGGGCTTTCTAATTGTAGACACTGTTCATCCGTCATAAGATGAGGTGACTCCCTTGATGTCCTGAAGACAATGATGTCGTGACCTCGCCAAAGTATTAGTTACCGACCGCTATCTGGGCACAGACACACACACATGTTGCAGCAGATTTACAACCGTTTGCGTAATGAGTTTTACAATAGCAAGCTAAACACGCTGTAATCTTGGGTACACTTGCACCAGCAGGAGATAGCCACTAGTGCTGTAATTGTGTCAGAGAAAATCCAAATCTTCAGCGGATTAATAGGACTGATACGCTTAAAGTTTCTACGAAATTCTAATTCTCATCGCCGAGGATCGTCTTGTAATGGACAGCATGTAAGAAGTTGCAGCACTCTTCTCGTTGTTATACTGCTATCAGAATACTTTTGTAATGACGTGCGAGATTATCAATCACATATTAAAACAACGTTGCACCCTACTGTTTTTGTTTATTACTAGCCATAGAAACTATTGTCTACGGGCTACTCCCAAACTTATCAAGATAATCAGTTAAACAGAATGCTTCTTGGAGTGCAGAATTTCACTATTTCACTGTGTCGCCTCATGATCTCAAAATCTGAGCGTTCTTGGATCGATGTAGAATTTCTACACAAATTATCGTCCGCTTCGTCTGCCGGTGTGGTTTGCTAATAGAAGTTTAATTTACTTACTGTCCGCCGCCGTAGCGTAACGGTTAGTATTGCTAGCTGTCCTCCTCGGGGGCCCGGATTCGATTCCCGCTACTTCCAGGAATTTAAGAATGGCAGGAGGGCTGGTAGGTGGTTGAAATGGTATATGCAGCTCACCTCCACTGGAGGTGCGCCTGAAAAAATCTGCACCACCTCGGGATGAGGACATGAGTTTTTGGTCCGGCCCCATAGCTAAATGGTTAGTGTGCTGCCCTTGTATCCAGAGGGTTCCGGGTTCGATTCCCGGCCGGGTCGGAAATTTTAACCTTAAATGGTTAATTCCCTTGGCCAGAGGACTGGGTGTTTGTGCTGCCCCAAACATCCCTGCAACTCACACACAACACTACCATCCACCAAAATAACATGCAGTTACCTACACATGGCAGATGCCGCCCACCCTTATCGGAGGGTTTGCCTTACAAGGGCTGCACTCGGCTAGAAACAGCCACACGAAATGTAAGTAATTAATTTACCACTGATCTGCACTGAGGTCTGTTGCCCAGGTGTCAAATTTTCTATCAATTGTTTACCAAATCCTTTCTTAAATGGTTTCAAAGACGTCCTCTTGAATTCCAAATTTATTATACTGTTATAAACTCCACCCAAGCTTATTCGTCTGCTAATGTCATTCCACTGACAGCTCGGAACATACCGCTTAATCGAGCAACTCGTCTCCTTACTCTCAGGTCTTCCCAGTTCAAATTTTACAACATTTCCAGTAACACTACTCTTTTGTCGTAAATCACCCAGAACAAATATAGTTCCTGAATCAAGCAATGCTCTAACCTATACACTTGAACCATATTAAATAAGGCCTTACCAGAGACGTATACGCCCTCTCTTTACATCTTTACTGCAACCCCTATATACCCTCATAACCATATGAAGAGATTTGTAACCTTTATCTACAACCGCATTGAAAAGAGCCTTCACTGAAATGTTACGATTGTTTTATCAAAAATTTGAATTTTCAATTTTAATCTGAAAAATTCCCCCCGTACTTTCCCTTTCAAATCCCGTTATTAATTCTTAGATATCTAAATGCCAGATTTACAGGGTAGTGTTTCGATGTATATAGTCCTAGAGCAAGCCTACGCCCCGCTGTCAGCCAAAATTAATTTCAAAGTTCTTTCGGACTACCATTTCAATATTCAAGGTTATAAACTTCATTATTGGTTCCGTATCGAATTAAGATTACATATAAAATGAATACAAGGTTTAATCCACCTACAGAATTCATTCTGTCAGTTGCACTCCACCGGTAAGGTTGTTTTACATTGCGCGCAACGTTCTATTGGTTCCTACTTGAATTGGGAGTATTCTTTACAGCATAGCAGGATTTTATTATATTACAAGAATGTCGAACAGTTCTACCAACATTTAACCTCTGTTGTGGATTTATTGGACATCATGCAAGAATGATACCCTCTGCGCCATTGTTGAACTTTACATCTTCTAGAACTCAATAGAAGCATTTGGATTTCACTTTAAAACCGGCACATTACGATTTTAAAAGTGCAATTTTAGAATATTCGTCAACAGAGCTCATTTTATTCAATTTTACAATAATCGTATGATAAATATTCATATAATTTAATTATACGTGACATAATTCGAAAGATTTTATTTATCACTGATAAACATAACATTGTTACATCTTTACAGTTCATAGACTCACCATTTTATATGCATCATTCCATTACATACTCAATTCATTCTTTTATATTTCATTCCACCGTGTAATTCAGTTTTAAGGCTTTGGCATACATATATGTATCTTGGCTAGGCTGATGACCCATACAGGGTCGCAACTAGTACCTCGTAACTTGTTGTAATGTTTTTGTAAACATCGCAATTTATGTCAAGTATTGAGTAGGTGGATTAAACCTTGTATTTATTTTATATGTACCATTTCAATAATTCAGCTGGAATATATTTATATTGTCGTAGGCCTACGCTGTGCATAGAAGGAGAAAGAAATCTAAGGGAGTAATTTACGGTCCAGAGCAGTTTCAAATTAAGTACATATGTTTCTTAAAATTTTCAATTCATTTTATCTATTTAAAAACTTTTTCAGCTCTTTGCCATGCATAAAATTCTCCTTGAGACACAGTTCTTATCAGATTCGCCTGAAGTTTTCAGAGAATGGTTCAATATGTACAGAAATTAAAAGAAGTTCTGCATTTTATTATCGGTTAAATATTACCTTTACATTTTTTCTCCCGAAACACCACGAAACTATATATTTACCTATTGAATAAATACCGGTAATGAGAAATTGAAAACAGTCTTCAATAGTTTATATCTGACTGAAAAATCCGGAGTTGTTCTGAAATATACGATTATTTATGACTAGAGGCATGAATTTCTCGCATTAAAGATGAGCGCGAAAAGAAATATTTTGAAGCGATTTTGGGATATATTAACGAATCATATTATTCTGGTTAAGAAATTAGTGATTTCGTTTTCGCGAATTAAAGCGACAAGGCCAGTTTAAAGCGATATTTACTTATTTTTTGCGATAAGTGCGAAAATGCAGCGAAATTCATAGAAAATAAAGATCTTAAAATTGTATTCCAAAATTATGTGTGAAAAGAGAAACAGAAGACAGAATAACGATTTCTCATTTTGACGGAAGTATCTCTTCGTATTAATACTCTATTAAATCCCTTAATGGTATGGTCATAAAGGGTGAATGCTACGGCCATGTAGGGTGAAAGGGTAATTTGTTATGTAGTCTTGATTAGAGTTATAGTTCTAATCAAGATTACATATGGAATAATGAATGATTATCAATATTGTTTCTCTTTAATTATCTATCTTTCAACTAAATAATTCACAAATCTCACGAATTAAACTTTTCTGAATAATTTCGAAAATGATTAACGCGAAATTAAAGCGATGTGGTAAGCCCTATTTCGCGAAATAACGCGTAAAAGTGTTTCCTTTTCGCGAAATCGAACATAAATTAATGCGAAAAAACATGCCCCTAGTTATGACAATGTAGCCGCAAAAATGAAAACAATTTTCTTGTGGAACTATATCTTGTATGTTTGGTTTTGATCATCATCATCATCATCATCATCATCTGTTTACCCTCCAGGTTAGGTTTTTCCCTCGGACTTAGCGAGGGATCCCACCTCTACCGCCTCAAGGGCAGTGTCCTGGAGCTTCAGATTCTGGGTCGGGGGATACAACTGGGGAGCATGACCAGTACCTCGCCCAGGCGGCCTCACCTGCTATGCTGAACAGGGGCCTTGTGGAGGGATGGGAAGATTGGAAGGGATAGGCAAGGAAGAGGGAAGGGAGCGGTCGTGGCCTGAAGTTAGGTACCATCCCGGCATTCGCCTGGAGGAGAAGTGGGAAACCACGGAAAACCACTTCCAGGATGGCTGAGGTGGGAATCGAACCCACCTCTACTCAGTTGACTTCCCGAGGCTGACTGGACCCCGTTCCAGCCCTCGTACCACTTTTCAAATTTCGTGGAAGAGCCGGGAATCGAACCCGGGCCTCCGGGGGTGGCAGCTAATCACGCTAACCACTACACTACAGAGGCGGACTTGGTTTTGATATGTGGTAAATTATAGAAAACCGAGCTCGATGGCTGCAGTTGCTTAAGTGCGGCCAGTATCCAGTGTTCGGGAGATAATGGGTTCGAATCTCACTGTCGGAAGCCCTGAAGATGTGTTTCCGTGGTTCCCATCTTCAGACTAGGCAAATGCTGCGGCTGTACCTTAATTAAGGCCACGGCCGGTTCCTTCCCATTCCTAGCCTTTTCCTGTCCCATCGTCGCCATAAGACCGATCTGTGTATCGGTGCGATGTAAAGCAACTTGTGAAATGAAAAATTGTAGAAGTTATGACTCCCCTTAAGATAGTTACCTTAATGGAAACATTTCTTTACATTAACACCTGAGTACTTACAGTAATTTTCTTTGGATAAAATTAAAAAATCAAGAGTAGCTACCACAAGGACATCAGAAAGCGATTCAAACCCACGTCCCTTCTACGTCCGAAGGTCCTATCTTGTGCTTTTATGCATTGTGCTATCCTTTTGTGTATTCAACTCACAGTTTCGAGTCCTCCGAAGCGATAAACACCGAAGTTTATTGACTTGGCGAACACCGTGTGGTACAGGAAACAGATTTGGCCCCACCAGTCCCTAACTCTTTCCTCACCCTGGCCCATGCCGTCTAGCCTCTTCTTCCTCTTCTTGTCAGGACTGAGCTATTCTGGGACATCAGCTTCCTCACCACTTCTCTGCTTGTCCTCTTAGCTCTTGCTCGAGCTGATCAAAAGAAGTCGCACACTTCGTTTAATAGCACTGCAGCAACTGCAGCCCTTACATCAGAGTTTTGACAAATATCCCGCTAGAGGCTGTATTCTTCAGGTTTTTCCTGACGAAATCTTTGACTCCCGATTAAATACACTCAGGATTTTTAAAAATATAGTTTCATATTACTAAACATAGACATTATTTCGTATAACTTCTAATTCTCCTCCTACCGGGCGAGTTGGCCGTGCGCGTAGAGGCGCGCGGCTGTGAGCTTGCATCCGGGAGATAGTAGGTTCGAATCCCACTATCGGCAGCCCTGAAGATGGTTTTCCGTGGTTTCCCATTTTCACACCAGGCAAATGCTGGGGCTGTACCTTAATTAAGGCCGCTTCCTTCCAACTCCTAGGCCTTTCCTATACCATCGTCGCAATAAGACTTATCTTCCCCGGGATGAGTGTACTCTAAATATGAAGTTTGGTTGAGATCTATCCAGCCGTTTCGACGTGATGGTGGAAAAAACATTCTGGTTTTCCTATAAACCCCCCGTGTATTCAAAGATTTTAAAATGATATGCATATCGAAACCTTCCCCGGGATGATTATACTCTAAATATGAAGTTTGGTTGAGATCTATCCAGCCTTTTCGACGTGATGGTGGAACAGACAGACAGACAGACAGACAGACAGACAGACAGACAGACAGACACGAAACGTAAAAACCACCGATTCGGTCTTGAGTTGACCTAAAACGGATAAATATCTGAAAAATTGGCAAAACAAAAGAAATTACAGACAGCGGACCCCTTACAATTTTATTTATATAGATGAAATAAAATCAAATCACTAAATGACCATTCCAATTATCGCAGGCGAAGGCTTACGCTAGCCCGCAATACATTATGTACTTAGCTAGCTACTAAGCGATTAACACTTTCATTAATTCTAATATATGGGATTTTCATCATTAGTAGTAGGTAGTTGTTTTACGTCGCACTGACACAGATAGGTCTTATGGCGACGATGGGAGAGTAAGGGGATAGGAGTGGGAAGGAAGCGGCCGTGGCCTTAATTAAGGTACAGCCCCAGCATTTGCCTGGTGTGAAAATAGGAAACCACGGAAAACCATCTTCAGGGCTGCTGACAGTGGGGTTCGAACTCACTATCTCCCGAATACTGGACACTGGCCGCACTTAAGCGACTGCAGCTATCGAGCTCGGTACAAAGCAGGATTTGTCCGTTGATAGCAGATACTGAGAGATATCCAGGGTTTATTGATATAAGTAACATGGATGTAGCAAGGTCAAATAAATTGTTTTAACTATCAGCACTAAGTGATACAGAATGATCAGATCTGAACCTGGCCGCCTTCCTCGCCAGACATTAACTTCGTACTCATTTGTATTCTAGGCCGAGGGAAACTCAGGGCGATGTACCTCTCTAGAAATGGAATCATTTTGAGCATCCTATCTGTAATCGATCCTTTGTCTTTCCCCAGTATAGATATAGAGGTGTAAATACCATGTCAGGCTAGAGTAACATGGACTGCTGCATCACTCCTGTCAATAGACTAACTACCAAAACGAAACACGGATTTGTGGAGATGTTACTGATGGTACAGAATGCAAAAATTGTCAACTTTGCAGGAGGGAGTTAAAACCAGTTTTAAATTGTATACTGTGACATAGTTACAATAATATAGTCTCGTATGAGGAAGTATTGAGAGAGAAATGGACACACAAAATTTGTGAACATGCTCGGCAAATAATTGCCAATATGTAAGTACCTAACTCACAAAACGAATTTGAGCAGGTATTTTGTAATTTCCTTGCAGATGATGTTTGTGGATATTCGGAGAGTTTGTATCTACATGATGGGTGAAACGTATTTTGATAAAATATTCAATACCATTCATTCCATTCTTTGAGCAACTATGCATTTCTTACTCCAAAAATTCCAAAATTGTGCACAGCAAGTTAACATCTGCACAGCTGATATAAAGAATGGTCACTCATGCGAAGCGAATGGAGGATGATGCATCACTTCAGTCGGTGGACTGAACACCTAACCAAACAATGGAGTAGTGGCTAAGAGAAGACTTTAGGAGGTACAAGGAGGACATCCCAGCGCCTAGACGAGTCTCCCTCCTCAGCAGTACGATATAAATATAGACACTCATATATAAAGCTGGAGACATGCTGAGGGGTGTAAAGTATGTGCCAAGTTTGGAACAGCAGATGAAAGTCATTCCAGTGCTTGAGTTCCCCTACGTAGAAACAGTGTCTGGCCACAACACCAAATGACTCCTCCGACGAAAACAACTCGTAAAAAAGTGACACTAATGTGACCAACCTTCGGTAGTCCAGAGACACGGTCAGATAACTATAGTAACAAAATATTTATTGTATACTGGATCGTTCTTTATAAATATATTCATTAATAAATATTTCAAATTAAGAAAAATATTCCGAGTGAGTTGAATGCGCTATTCGTGCTGTTTAGCTGGTAATCTTGCATTCGGAAGAAGTCTGCTTTAACTCCACTATCGCTGATGATGATACTTGTTGTTTTAAGGGGCCTAACATCGAAGGTCATCGGCCCAACTCCACTGTCGGCTGCCCTGAAGATAGTTTTCCGTGGTTTCCAATTTTCACTCCAGGTCAATGCTGGGACTGTTTCTTCCCATTCCTAGATGGGCTGAGTAGCTCAGTCGATAGAGCACTGGCCTTTTGAACTCTAGTTGGCGGGTTCCGATTCCCGACTCCCATTCCTAGGCCTTTCCTGTCCCATCGTCGCCATAAGACCTATATGTGTCGGTGCGACGTAAACAACTCGCAAAAAACAATACGTCAACTTCGTGTCAGTAAAATATACCGGCACGTCAAAGAACTCCTGCGGCACAACATTCCGACATCTCGGTGTCAACAAAATCCACTGAACTAGTTAGTGGGACGTAAAATTATTATTATTATTATTATTATTATTATTATTATTATTATTATTATTATTATTATTATTATTATTATTATTACGATAAGAAAGATAAGCTGATGGTGATAGTGACCTAAGCCCACATATATTTCTTTCACGAATACCACAAGCGAATTGTAATGGGTCTACAAGAAATGTCAGTCAGATCTCTTTAATCACAGATGGAGTAGACTCATCCATCATGCACATCTTGTCGTCCGATAAAGTAGTTTACGGTAAGTACATATAATCGCTCGCGGCCTGTTTGATCGCGATGGTCTCACCGGCCTGGTACAGTCCTCAAGGTAGTATTAACTTAATCTCGCATCTTAACGCCAACCAGACATCCCAAGCAATGCTCTTGACTTATTATAAGAAGCTCCAACTGACTTACGGTCTAGCAGCGATGAACTGGAACGGACAACGACTGTGTGAAGTGGCAAAGAGAGGGATGCGTACAGAATAAAAATATATATTTAAAAAATCAAACTTCGAAGTACCATTCATTAATAATATACAGCCCTGAACTCACACTGACAGTTTTTCCCTCGGACTCAGCGAGGGATCCCACCTCTTCCGCCTCAAGGGCAGTGTCCTGGAACGTGAGACATTGCGTCAGGGGATACAAATGGGGAGGATGACCAGTACCTCGTCCAGGCGGCCTCACCTGCCATGCTCAACTGGGGCCTTGGTGGGGGATGGGAAGATTGGAAGGGATAGACAAGGAAGAGGGAAGTGGCCATGGTCTTAAGTTAGGTACCATCCCAGCATATGCCTAGTGGAGAAGTGGGAAAACCACCTCCAGGATAGCTGAGGTGGGAATCGAACCCACCTACTCAATTGACCTCTCGAGGCTGAGTGGACCCCGTTCCAGGCCTCGGACCACTTTTCAAATTTCGTGCCAGACCCGGAAATCGAACCCGGGCCTTCGGTAGTGGCAGCTAATCACACTAACCACTACATCACAGAGGCACACAGGGTAATATAGTCTATATTAAGGTAAAAAGATTGTTCCCAGGTGGTTTGTGGAGATACCTAGCGTTAGGGAAGACATTCGAAACAGGAACTACTTCCGACAATCAGTTTCAAACTTCAGAGGCATCAGAGGAGAAGTAGAACAGACATCTTCAAAAGTAGTATTTTTCAGAGGAAAGAAGGAGACAAGCCGGAACAATGGCAGAACATCGAAGCAAGTGGAAGGAAAAAATGATCCATAATACCGTAGGTCTTACTCATTGGCCGACAGTGGCCAAAATCAACAGAATAATAATAATAATAATAATAATAATAATAATAATAATAATAATAAATCATTATTTGGTATATCTCAAGAACACGTTTATATTCGAGCAGGCAGATTCCCAAGCATAACCCACTGCTGTCATCCAGGCTGTTATGAAATTTAAAATCTAGGAGATGTGCTTGGCTTCTCTCGTAAGGGAGAATTGCAAAGGAGTGCCTGCCACCACAGAGCGAGAACAGTTTTGGCTTTTAATGCGGGAATCAGATTGGCAAGTCTATAAAGAAGTTCACGGTATATCTTCAACTGGATCTGTAAGGAGAGCGGGCATCGTAGCGATTCATTGAGTCACATTGAGCCGTGGGGTTAGATATGACTCTCCCTTTTGAGGCGGCTTTGAACAAGCCAGCGTGGTTGACGCTGAAATGAAGACCGTCTACGAACTGTGCATCCTGTATCTCATTGCGGGGGCAATGTAAACAAGTTCACTCGTATTTCTGCCGCTTCCCGAAGATAGCAAAACTTCATCACCTGGTATATAAAAGCAGGCTCGCCCCGAAGAGTGGCTGTGGTGGTGTTGTCTTGTTGAGTGATGTGCGTTGAGTAGGTAGTTACGAGTCGTGAGCTGAGAGTTCAGTGTGTGGAGCGATCACGTGAATTGGTTGTGCGAGTTATTGGTTTTGTCTGGAGTCGAGCCAAGTGGTCAGTCACCGTGCTACGTTGTAATAGTCAACAGATGTGCGTTCAAACCCGACTATATGGAAATGTCGTGTAAAGTGACACGCGTGCGTGCGAAGCAAAGTGAAATTTGAACCTGAACTACCGGATTGTATGATAGCAATTCCACCTTTAGACTACGAACGAGGGGGAAACAGGCCAGCACTGATCACTTGTCTGCAAACACTTCCATGATTGTAAGAAGGGAATCTTCCGCTGTGTGAGCAGGGGCTGAATCTTGTGGAAACCACCCATGCGATTTTTTTCTTTCGCTGACTGATGGAAGAACGGCGCCAAAATTACAGCTTGATACCTCTCTGCATTTACTGTCGTCTCGAAAAATATTGGCCCAATTCTTCGTCTTGCACTAACAGCACACCAAACACCAATATTCCTATGATCAATAACGAGAGTTATGACTAGGGCCCGGATATTGATGCAGTAATAGGTTAGAATGCAAACTTCCTGAAGCGAGTAACAAGTATAGTCTACCTTCACAACGACTATGCTACAGGGTTTGCATAGACAATAGGGGTACGGCCCATCAAAACCCCTATAATTTATGTTACTCTTGCTACATTATGGAAGAGTGGGTGGCCGACACTTCCTACTAACCAAATTAGTTTGCAATCTAAGCGGTTACTGCATAAAAATCCGGGCCCTGGTTATGACTGTTCACACGACCATTAAGATGAATCCAAAAGTTTTACATACGAAAATACGCTGTTGCAATGATAACTATCTCACCATGTTAACAGAGTGGCAACTGATGCTTGCCAGGTCGAACACTTGCAGGCTGCTTGAAAGGTCAAGAACTATGCGAGCGCCTCCCATACTGCAGCTGACGTAGCGCAGAGTACAAACACCTGGGTTTATATGAGAGACTTCTTATTTCTCAGCCCAACTGCTTTTTCTTGTACTCTTCGGATCACTAGATGTCTAAATTGAAGCTAGAGAAAAGCGCGCCTTCGCCCTTAAATGCAAGCAAATAAACAGATTATATTTCCGCTAATTGGACTGCGTTCCAAGAAGCACAACCTGAAGTCGTAAAAGTTTGCATTTGCACATTAAGCGTGTTGAAAGTCGCAATAAAGTAGGGATGTGTTCTCTGGACTGCTGGCACGTAAGCGTCAGTTCTGTTCTCTTTTGCGTGTTAAGTCCACTTCTCACTGACCACGGCTAATGGGACGGTAGGGATAATCAATGTTTATCGGGTGTGGCCCCTTGTACTCTTACACGCCACCTTACAGTCTCTTGATTGATGGACAAAGAGAAGAGCATCTCTGTCTCACCCGTGGCCTGTGCTGTCTAGCAACACGCCAGCTCGCACCAGACATAATGTGATGTGTCTCTACAGGAACGCGGCACCAACAACTACTCAATAAACTCTTGCTAATAATAATAATAATAATAATAATAATAATAATAATAATAATAAGACCTGATAGATAGCCTAAATGGAAAATAAAGAAATACCGCTGCCGGATTTGAACCCGATACATTGGGATCCTCTACCACTGATCTATATATACTGTACTAGCAGTTTCCCGCTGACTCCGCCCGCAATGTACAAAGTATGGTGGTGTTTTTTACTGTCCTCACAGATGTATTTGCAAAGTTTCGAGTTAATGAAATAAAGCACATGATCTGCTGTGGTAAGAGAATGTAATATTATGTCAACAAAACACTTGAAAATACAGCACACAAAGAAACTGAATCACACGTTCCTTGGAACAACACTACGTGTCGAACTGTTAAAAAGTCCTTCAAAGATCTTCGTCATGGAGACAAATGTACTCATAACTTTTTTCAGAATCTACCAATTTAAATAGTTATTACCTCAAAAGAAAACGCTTGATCCACTGTGTGTTTTGAGACCAAAACGAACCGCGTACCTCAATTAGAACGAAAGATATGATGGCTTCAATAAGAAAAAAATGTTGAAGAAATGATACGTCAAATTGAATATGCACTCATAACTTTCCTCAAAATCAACCAATTTGAATAGTTAAGAGCTGAAATGAAAGATATTGATCTACTGAGTGTTCTTAGACCAAAACAAACTCAGTACCTCAATCAGAAGCAAAGATACGATTGCTTCTATGAGACAAAAAATTGAAAAATCAAATTATTTGAGGAAGGCGGAAGTTAGGTGATTTATAGTACCTGATGACAATTCTGTGCATGAATACCTTTCAGTTAAAAAACAAAACATGAAGGAAATCGACCGGATTGAATGGCCGGACCGACTGACTTTAGTTTTTTTTTTTTTAATATATAGATTATAGTTGCAATAGTCTAATCATCTGTTAAGCATTTGTACTTGGAAGCAAAAGCAATCCATGGTATTTACAATTTTTTGTCCAAAATGTTCTGTTTCTTTGTCATGTCTTTCTTAATTTTCAAAAACAAAACCCTTCTTCTCTGGTCTTACAAACGAGATTCTTATTTCTTGTTCACTTCAATATGGAATCCCTTACTCACTTTGTCGTTCTTCACAGCATTGTCTAAATATCTCTCTCACTTTTTGTAAATTAGGTAACATTTCTAATATATTTTCTGTGAAATTTACAGGGCACTACTGCTGTGCATCCTTACTTGTCTCTAAAATAAAGTTCCTCGCTGCGAGCTTTTGTTGCCTATTTATTGAAGCTACCTTGCTTTAATTTGCACACGTCTCTAGACTGACCTTGAATATAGAAGATAGGGCATTGACTGGTATTCACAATATTACAGAATCCAGGAGTATAGTCGCTATTTAAGTCTTAGAAATGTACATATACAAGTACATAAATTAAACTTCTAATGACTTAAACGGAAATATGTAATGGTAGTAAAGTTAAGCATCCAGTCTAAGACTTGAGGTATTCTGAGTTCGCACTCGCACCAAGAATAGATTTACAATCCTATTAAGGGCAGACACCTTTGGATTCGCAATGAAAGTAAGAGACATGCAACGTACATTGTGAGGCATATGAGAACCAAGTCTAAGCGTGGGAAGGAGTTACGGGAAATTATTTTGTGGATGAAGGGTTCAGAACTAGTTCTTACACTACTGACCGGTTTGCTCAAACCGTTGCTCGTAGCTGATTATCATTTGGTTGACAACAATAGATCGGGCAGAGGGAGGGCGTGATATAATGAGTAAGAAACGAAACTGTTTCACACATCAGCCTTCCGCATAACTTCGCTACGCAGTTAAATTATTTTACCTACCATGAACTTGGATTGTAAACGATTTCGATCTTCCAAAGTCCTACTTTCCAATTACTATTTTACGAACAGTTAATCCAAAATATTCGATTTTATGAAGGATAAAATAAACTTTGTCATTACAGAACTGTTGTTTTCCCGGAATATCATATGCCTCATAAACTACATCTCTAGGAGGGTACTTTAAATTTAGGAAACTGGAAAGCAAGAACGAAAAATTCTTAGGAGTATATATGGTTCCACTCATTTAAATGGCATATGGGTTAAAGGAAAAACTACAGACCTGTACACAGCAACATATAAGTTTACGCATGATATTCTGTAGTCACATCTGTAGAATGGACAATAATAGATTTACTACAAAAGTATAAACTATAATTAATTCAAATAAGGTAAATATCAACTGGTTGGAAGAAATTAATCAGGAATTATAAGAGATGAACGCTACAGACGACACCATAAACATTCGTGGAGAAAGAAAAAAATACCACTGGAAAACAGTTGACAGAAGAACGAAAGAAAAAAACACCACAGAGAATTCATGAAGAGATTGAAGAAGAAGAAGAAGAAAAAGAGGAGGAAGAAGAAGAATACCAAGGTAACAAGTTCAAACGCGCTCTTTAATTCGATATGACTAAGAAAGGAGAATAATTCTAGTTGGAACGTTTCTAATCTTATGTGTGTAACCGTTGGACAAGAAGGCATGAAGGTCTCCCTAGTTCGGATTTGAGGGATGCTCTGAATATGATATGCAACGTGGCGCCTGTAAGAGCCATACCAGGAAGATCCTATCACTATACTCACTGCAGAGGATGCGGTGAGACTGAAACATTATTAGCTCATGCCTTGGGTTTCTCTTATTTTCGTGAAACTCTTACAAATATCCGCCACCACACCATCAGGTCATCTAGTGCACAGTCTCTCCGAGACTCAGGCTTTCAAGTACACGAGGAGGTTCATGGTCTTGCAACAAATGGCAGCACAAAGGAGAACTGATGATCGCTATTAAGGGAAAAGCAGACTATATTATAGAGCACACGATAAGATACGAGTCACATTCTATCTCTCAACTATCCGCAGTTGAAGACAAAAAGAAACGTGTATGTTTGCCTACTGTGCCATACTACACAGAAAGATACCAGCTATAGGATATTCAGGTGATGGGTCTTATGCTTGATGCCAGGGGGATGATCCCCTACAAGGTGATGGAAATCATGGGAGTCTTCGAGATTAACATTGATGAACTTGTGGACTGGGGGCTGAAAGCTCTCAGGGGGGTCTATCCTCATTCATTTATACTCATTGGAATAATATCAAGTCCGAATCATACTTACATTTTAATCTTAGTATGAATTATTTCTCAAGTTTTTCTAATAACTTTTTAAATATTGTAAATGCTTTTGTAGCTTTTAACTTCACTAATTATTTTTTAGAATTGTTTGAATTTGTAGATCTAACTTCACAGTCGTTTTTAGTTTTTCAAGTTCTTTATAAACGATTTCTGTTTTTAATCACTATTACCTATATTTGTCTTCGATGAACTTCTATGTGGCGGAGGAATTTATAATAAAAATTAATCTCTGTTACACGGGAAAATATATACACAGGTAAATTGTAATGTATTCATAAGGAGATGTTAAAGTGTTTATGAATTCTTGCTCATGTCTTACCTCCTTCTAACGTCCACTTCCTAGTAATACCTTACTTGCATTATAATAATAAATAATAAATATCCAATACAGAATACGAACTCCTTACTATAATTCAAATTTTGAATATTCAATGGAATGGGCGTCGGTTTGGTATTTGTCATACTAAAAATATTAATCAAGTCTTGCAAAGTCGCATTTTAAATTGTCACTTAGTACTCCTGTTTTTCTGTATGGAGTATGGAATTTTCGAATATTGTTTTAATGAGATAAACTCCTGTAATTGTCAGATACTTTGGTGGAATAAGACTGGTTTTTTTTTGTTCATTAAAAGCAACTGTACTTGTACCAAATTATGTAATATTTTTCTTAATATTGCACCGGTATCGTTTCTTAACTAGGATGACGTTTACACACAATAAAGTCAGTGGTGGCTAGTAACCACAAATTCTAAATTATCTTACAAACGGCTCGTTTGCGGACCCATGATTATTAAGACTTTTTTTGCTCCTAGTGTCGTATACTTACAGCTGTTTTAATTTCCGCTATTAATTATGATATCACACCAGATAAATGCTGGGGCTGCCCCTTACTTCAGGCCACGGCCGCTTCCCTCCGACTCTTAGGCCTTTCCTATCCCATAGTCACCATAAGGCTTATCTTTGTCGGTGCGACGTAAAGCAAGTTGTAAATAATAATAATAATAATAATAATAATAATAATAATACACGCTGCATATGCATACGTTTCTTCCATACTCTTAGAAGACTTATTACAATATTACGTTAAATAACACTGTGCAATTACTTGATGAGGTTAACTGCCCTTTACTTGTATTCATTACGGGCTTTTAGAATCACAATGGGCACTTCGTTAATCATAATTAATAAAGTGTGACGCTTATCAAATTAACAGCCAACTGAGAAGACTCGTACGAAAATATTACCACTCATTTCTCAGCAGGCTACAAGTTACGTTACAAACGAACCTGACATAACTCATTGCTCGGGCTGTCTTGCTCTTTGTAGTAATTGGAAAGCGGTTTCCGGAGTCAGCAGACCATTTCGGTAGTATCCATTGAGGTATCTTGTCATTAAGTGGGAGTAACTAAGAGGCTCTACGGATTTTACAACTCCTTTTAGTGTCAAATAATAAAATTGTCGCTTCCCTTTTCCAGGACATCATCGAGTGGATATTGCGGGCTTGGTGTAAAAACGAGTTAACTTCAAAAAATACTTTTCATCCACTAAAAACTTGGAATTCCATTAATGAAGTGTATATTATTGCTGTCTGGGTCATCAGTCCATAGACTGGTTTGATGCAGATCATCATGCCACCCTAACCTGTGCTACATTTTAATTTGTACGTAACTACTGCATCCTACATCCACTCTATTGTGTTTGTCATATTCATACCTTGGTCTACCCCTACCGTTCCTACCTCCTGCACTTCCATAAAAAAACTAACTGAAGAAGTCCTGAGTGTCTTAAGATGTGTCCTATCATTCTTCTCTCAACAATTCGATTCTGTATCTCTCCATTCTTGATTCGATTCTTCTGTAACACCACATTTCAGAAGTTTCTATTCCCTTTCTTTCTGAGCTAGTTATAGGCCATCTTTCACTTCATTGCAGTCCGACTCGTTGGCCAAACGGTCAGCGTACTGGCCTTCGGTTCAGAGGGTCCCGGGTTCGATTCCCGGCCGGGTCGGGGATTTTAACCTTAATTGGTTAATTCCAATGGCATGGGGGCTGGGTATACGTGTTGTCTTCATCATCATTTCATCCTCATCACGACGCGCAGGTCGCCTACGGACGTCAAATAGAAAGACCTGCAACTGGCGAGCCGAACCCGTCTGGGATATCCCGGTACTAAAAGTCATAAGACATTTAATTTTTTACTTCATTGCAGTGCTTCGCTCCGGTCGAAGGTCTTCAAAACGTCTTTCTAATTACTGTATCAGTGTTCGAACAGAGCAAATTTCTTCTGTTAAGAAAGGCCTCCCTTGCTTGTGCTAGTCTGTATTTTATGTCCTAACTTTTGCCATCACTAGTTAGTCTATTATTCAAGTAACAATTATTTTTCAAGATTTCATTTCCTAATCTAATATTTCCTGTATCATCTGACTTCATTCAATTTCATTCTTTTGTTTTATATGTATTTATTTTCATCTTGTGTTCCTTCTCCAACTCTGTGCCCATACCATTCAGCAATTTCTCCAGATATTCTGCAGACGCAGATAAAATAACAATATCATCGGCAAATCTCCGAGTGTTGATTACCTCTCCTTGGATTGTGATTCCTTTTCCAAATTCCTTTTTGATTTACATTAATGCTTGTTCTTTATAAACATTGAAAAGGAGAGGTGATAAATTGCAGCCTTCCCTCACTCCGTTATGTATTGGTGCTCCTTTATCGTAGCCTTCGAGAAAGGTATCTGATACCGATCGACCTCAGAACCTCTAAGTGTATATAAAACAAAGTAATTGTAAAGAATGATTTATCCATCTATATATTTATGAGGATCAGCAGGGTGAAAACGGAATATATGTGTACTAAAGAAGCACAAGATCTATGCATTAACCTGCAAGAAGAACTACCATTGGTCAGGAAGTTTAAATATTGGAGTTCATACGTGATGGAGGTCTGGAGGTTGAAATACAACCCCCCCCCCACCCACCATGGCACTACAGACCTTGAAGGGCCTTGGCCTACCAAGCGACCGCTGCTCAGCCCGAAGGCCTGCCGATTACGAGGTGTCGTGTGGTTAGCACGACGAATCCTCACGGCCGGTATTCTTGGCTTTCTAGACCGGGGCCGCTATCTCACCGTCAGATAGCTCCTCAATTCTAATCACGTAGACTGAGTGGACCTCGAACCAGCCCTCAGGTCCAGGTAAAAATCCCTGACCTGGCCTGGAATCGAACCCGGGGATTCCGGGTAAGAGGCAGGCACGCTACCCCTACACCACTGGGCCGGCTCCTGAAATACAACACAGGGTAAATAATGGATGGATGAATTGGAAGAAATTGAGTGGAGTAGTGTGTGATAAAAAGGTTAGTTGCAGGATGAAAGGAAAGCTATATAAATCTGTGGTGAGACCTGCGATGCTTTATAGTGCAGAAACTTGGCAGATTACAAAAGCCCAAGAGAGAAAGATGGAAGTGGCAGAAATGAGAATGTAAAGAGGGATGAGTGGTGTTACAGGAAGGGACAGAGTAAGAAATGATTACATCAGAGGATCAGCGAAAGTGGGACCCATAGAAAAGGAGGTACAAGAAAGTAGGCTAAGATGATATGAACATGTGGAGGACTACGTGGGGGAAAGAATTGGAAACGTGGAAATTGAAGGGTCAAGGAAGAGAGGAAGACAAGGTAGAAGGGGAACTAAGAGAAAAAGGTTGGAGGAGAGAAGCAGCACTGGATAGACATTTATGGAAGAGAAGAGCCCACCAAAGCAACGCTGACCGTACGTGATGTGAGAAAAGGGTGAGATAAATAAGAATAAGAAGATATTTATGTATCTATCTACCAATCTATCTATCAATGTACTGTGCCTTTCAACTTAGTGCGAAAAATTCAATGAATCAACTAAGTTCCTTCGTGCAACAATGTCTACACAAAACTAAGAGTCGTTATCTTCCCCTACTTCCTTACATGAAACATAAACTATTTGTTTGTAGTTACATGTTAATGTTTCCATTTTAAATCAGATTCTATGAACATTAAATTTACAACAGTACTCATAGGGTGAAGAGTTGTCATTTTAATGATCGGTTACCTTATGCTTTCTGCAAATTCACGAAAACTAAGCAATCTAAACATGGAACAGTTTTGCAATCAAGAGTGAGTGCAACCACAGAAAATAATTGTCATAATTTATTCAAAATTTGAAATTATTTTAATTTTAAACAAATCAATTAAAAGTAGCATTCCACTTTAAAGTATTATATTTAATTAAATTTATTCAGAAAGTTCTTTACAATATGATCTGTCCATCTACAATTTTCCACACAGTCCTTCAGCAGTCCAAGGCAAGTGTGCAAATTATGATAGCACATCTTCATTGTGGAAAATTATTTAACCACACAATGGTTGCGCACAACTTTGGCTACATGATCCTCCCATTAGAGAACATTGAACGCCACAGCACACGCTACTACGAAGGCATGCTTCTGTATGTAAAGTTATTTAGATGAACCTACAGTTTAACCACAAATCATACCGATGAAAGGAATCTCTCGCAATTATACGGGATGAGGTGATCTGGCAGAGTCCAAAGTACTATCTGCAGGTCATCTGTTCCGTAGCAATTTGATTTGTGTAATCTGATTAGTGTGCAATAAAAATGTTCACAGATTGAGTCATACAATATGAATTCTTTCTGAAAACCACTTTTTTTTTTTTTTTGCAAAGAATGGTACTATGAAGAAAATAAAGACATTGTGGTTTTGCAAGGAAGGAAGAGAGAATTTTGCGGCTGAACGGTTGGATAAACCAGGCCATCTGCGATACGCCAGCAAGCAAGCAGGCAGGCAGACAGACATCAATGGCTCACTCCTATCAGTCGTCACGAAAAGGCAGGACCGCATCACGACACGAAATCTGCGTCAACGCATGATCATTTTTACAGAAGAACCGCGTCGAAATTCGTTTTAAGATCCAAGATATGAATGTTACTTCATAAGCAATCAAGTTACGTCTTGGATCGTGAGCCAATCATGCAATGTAGTCTTGGAAATCAACAATAATGCTGGAAATAATTTTAATTGATTGAATAACTAAAGTACTGCCTGGAACCAAGTTCATTTCATTCAGATTTATTATCTATATGGAGGTACAAAAAAGTATTAAAATACGTATTGATTTTAAATATATGGATAAATGGAGAGATAGATAGATAATTATGAATAAACTATTAATTTTAAAGCCGATGAATCGGATAACTACAAAGTAGAATATATGCTTCTTCGTACACAATATTTTTATTTTTCCTTGAATCTCCCTGTCCTTACAAGAGATAAATTAAATATTTAAGCTCGTATTGTCACTTTTAACAGCGTTATGGTATTTTCAGGTAAAAATTCCACCTTTACAACACATTTGATTTTATTCTTTTCATAAAAATATTATTTCAGTTAAATGGAACATGTTTCATCCCATTAGGACATCCTCAGCCATAATCGTAAGACAAAGTATTCAGAATATAAAACAAGGATGCATTAAAATTCACACGTTAAAAAGTATTGGGTAGTTCTTCATATGTTCTGTCCAATGCCGATGAAACACACAACCGTTGTCAACTTGCTTGCAATTGGTGTTAAGAATGTATAGAACTTGTTGCAAGAGTCATTTACACAAGTTATGGCCTACAAGTAAGCTGGCAAGGTTGGACTGCAAAATTATTATTACTGAGTATAGTTGAAAACTTGAGTTATTAGTCTTCAGACTAAAGAAACTTGAACTTTAGGCAGTGAGTTGATTCGATTCTAAAGCTTGCGATCCTGTCAGAGATCCTTCAGCGCGTGATTTCTTCCAAGTCATTCTTCTGCAGAGATCTTAGTTCTTTCTCAGGGGAGATCTAGATCCTTCACCCCTACGAAGTTCGTCCCGAAACTAACTCAGTCAGTTGTCACCGTTATATTTGTCCAGACGTTTAGTGACAAGTGTGTCCTTCTTATATCTTTATGTATATAATAATTTCGTGTGGCTATTTCCAGCCGGGTGCAGCCCTTGTAAGGCAGACCCTCCGATGAGGATGGGCGGCATCTGCCATGTGTAAGTAACTGCGTGTTATTGTGGTGGAGGATAGTGTTACGTGGGGTGTGTGAGTGGCAGGGATGTTGGGGACAGCACAAACACCCAGACCCCGAGCCAAGGGAATTAACCATTTCAGGTTAAAATCTCCGACCCGGCCGGGAATCCAACCCGGGACCCTCTCAACCAAAGGCTAACACGCTAACCATTTAGCCATGGATCCGGACATCTTTATGTATTAAAATGAAAATATTACGTGTATTTTAATCACTGTACATTCTTGAAATGCACAGAGACACAACACTCGAGGCAAGTGGTAATTTTATTTCCATCTATGTCCAATGACTCGATAAAATTTGATGAAATATTGCCATCAATGCGGGAGTCATTCTTGTGGTCTTCCAGTAGAAGCAGCAGTGTAGTTCTGAGTCAAGCAACAGTTTGTGCAAGCCTAGTGCATTTAAACTAAAATGTACTGTACTTCATTTCGAGACATAGCGAAACTTATGCAATTTATATTAGACAAGCTTATTAGGAAAAGACCCTTAAAGGTTTCTTGTCCACTTCTCAGAAAGAGAACGTTAATGATGCCACAACCATGGGACAGAGAGTTAGGAAAAAGAGGTAGCTTGTCATGAAACGTAAAACCATATTATACTTGTGTAATTGAATCTTTATATCTGCCTTTAAATTATTATCTACGTTCCGTGACTCGCGTATTAAAGCATGCGGTTATTTTATAGCCTACAGCAGAAATAACCAAGTGGATGGCTTCCATTAGTTTACATCAGATGCTCCGTCTCGGAAGGTTCTGGTTTTGTATCTATTAATACTGATATTACATCAAATTATCTTACGTTAGTAAATTGTGAAATTATTTTGCAAATCTTATGTACTGTTCTAGAGAACTTGAGGAAGACACTACGAAAGAAAAATACTGAATATTCTGGTCAAATCATTCGCAAAGTTTTGTTATTTAAAGAAGCGGTGCTTTCAAGTACAGCTTTCGACCTCTATGAAAGGAATATTAGTTATTAATAAACCTAACAATTATTTAATACAGTTGTCCTAACCCTTATACCTCCTAACAGCATTGATTGACTATGGTGATTAAGATGAAATTCTTCACGAAATTTATTTAGTTTTCGTATTTTTATTTCTGGTAAGATTCTCCGTTAAATATCGTGTCCTTGTAAAACATGTCGGGAACAATATTTCAGTTATTTCACAGAAAATTTATTAGCTATACGCGCTATTACCACCATTTTCGCAGAAAGGTTTCGACTTGGAAAACATTCATTCATGGGCGTTTTCATCACAATATTGAGAACTTAGTGTCCAGTTTCCGAAGTTACCTCGACAGTAATTAATCACGAGGAAACTTCCTGTATCATGTCTTTATGTAGTTCGTGTTAATTTAATAGGTGTTTTCTTTTGTTGCTTTATCCTTGGCAATCCAGGATATAAAGACGTATTGATACTTGGTGTAATATTAAAGAAAGTATGCGGAGTTATTTTTAATGGAGGATCTCTGCGAAAAATATGAAGCATAAAGCACTTACACATTTAAAAAACTTAACTTCAACTTTTCGCTACATGTGTCGACGAATCTTTTGTTTCGAATATCAGTTGCTATTAGTATCCATTTCACTGGATGAAAGAAATATGAGAAGTTGGTGGAGGTGTTTTATTAAGGTCAAACTGTAATTTTAAATTATATGTGTTATTATTTTTTAGTTGCCAAATGTACTGGTTGTATCACCATAATTATATTTTGGCGTAGTACCCCAATTTATTATTACTATGAATTTTATGGAAATTTGTAATAAACCTGTAACCTGATGTTATGAGTTGTGAATATACAATCAACCTCCGGAAAGAGCAGAATAAGCAACAACAAGAAAATCAGTAAATATCTGCAAGTGGGCTCGCATCCGGGAGATAGTGGGTTCGAACCCCACTGTCGGTAGCCTTGAAGATGGTTTCCCGTGGTTTCCCATTTTCACGCCAGGCAAATGCTGCGGCTGTACCTTAATTAAGGCCACGGCTGCTTCCTTCCCATTCCCAGGCCTTTCCTGTCCCATCGTCGCCATAAGACCTATCTGTGTCGGTGCGACGTAAAGCAGATGAGAAAAAAAATTCTGCAATGCATCAAAAGATCATGTCCTCTTCACTGGAAAAATAATGAACAGTTTAACAGTAACTGTGTTGATTAATTTTGTTACGAAGGTTAGTGAACCGACGCTGAATATAGCGGTACATTAATTTTCAAACGACACGGAATTTTACTGTCTCAATTACAGCGCTCACAAAATACGCTATTCAAATTAAGTCTAACGGTAAGCAATTTACACCCGACACATTCTGTTTAAGCAGCCCGTCTTCTTCTTAAAGGCATGCGTTTAATTCCTTTTAAAAAGATATTTAACTTGTTGAAAGGTCTGCTGTTAATAAGACACAGGTATTCATATTAGCGGCTCGTAAATGAAGCTTTTAAGCATGGCGTGAATTTAAAATGCAGAAATGCAAAGTGGACGGCTTTTTCTTCTGCTCATTCTTCTTCCCTTTGATGGCGTGCCGTTTGGTATCTAAATTCAGATCATGTACTGTTGAATACAATGTTAATTATTTGCCATGATCAAGTGATATATAAGTCAACCATGGAAAAAAATCAAAAGATCCTACACATTACTGAGGAAGAGTGCCTAAGAGCTGATGGTTGACTGACCAAACAGCAATAAATATGAAATCCGTGGATTTCAAGTATCGAGTAAATTTGCCTATTTTATATCTTTAATATGTACTGCAATGACAACAAAAAGTAAAGCAAATCTGGAGACCAATTAGCAACGAGATTTTTACGGCAAAGTAATCTATGACAGTGTGGTATTCCCGTAATTTGAAACTAATTAATGTAAAATATTATTAACTGCCTGCAAAAAGATATATATATATATAACAAACCGTTATAAATTCCTTTGATTGTTGACAGTCCCTAGTGTGTAAATTCAGGTAATATGAAATACAAAATGTAATTAGTTAATAAGACTGTTTGTTTGTTTGTTTGTTTGTTTGTTTGTCTGTCCAACACTTGTACAGTTTCTCTACGGGGTCGGATATGAGGTGAGGTGAGATGAATCTGTCAAGACGGGTTTTTATGACCGGATGCCCTTCCTGACGTCAACATCAACAGAGGAGTTAATGGGACGAAATGAATGACGTGATATGTGATACTAGGACGGGAGAGGGTGCCGGTACCCGCATATAGCCTACTCCTGTCGAATAGCTGTTGATAGCGATTCGTCCGTTTGATGAGGACGTTAAGCCTTCAACAGCGTCATATGCCCAATTAGTTAATAAGACTAATGTTCAATAATTTATTCTACAGAAAAAGTAGTTCCTTATGCGTATTAGTAGTAACGTACATAACAATTACGACAAAGAAAACGTAAATTAAATACTAGCTTTGGTCCTGAAAGGGACGTTCTGCCAGGCTGAGTGGCTCAGACGGTTAAGGCGCTGGCCTTCTAACCCTAGTTTGGCAGGTTCGATCCTGGCTCAGTCCGGTGGTATTTGAAGGTGCTCCAATACGACAGCCCCGTGTCGGTAGATTTACTGGCACGCAAAAGAACTCCTGCGGGACTAAATTCCGGCACCTCGGCGTCTCCGTAGACCTTAAAAAGTAGTTAGTGGGACGTAAAGCAAATAACATTAGAAAGGGACGTTCTGAAACGTTTAAATATGTTAAGGTAGTACGTATAGTACTACTGGAGAGAACGTATCGGCCAGTGCTCCACTGCTGTAAGGTAGTAAGAAAGCGTGTAAAATTCAGCATAGGACATTTCCTTTTTGTGTTTAAAAAAAACTACATTAAACCAAAATAAATTCCCTTTACATCTGAGTAAACATTAAATTAACTCACATAAAATTCTATATTTTTAATAACAACAAAAAAATGGTCTGGACTACCGCGTGCAATTATTCTAACTGGACGCCATTTAGGCAGTTTTCCCATCAATTTCGAGGGTTTGTTTTACTCTCTAACAGATTACTGATACACCGCAGCTCTACTGAGCAATCATTTCCTGAATTTTAATTTATTTTTGTGGAGTAAACACCGAATACATTATCGTATCAAAGATAAATGTCAACATTATACGACAAAAAGTACCAGATAGATTTGTTTACGCCTATCAAAAATCCGACTAATTCTGATAGGTTTGAATATGATAAATTGGGATCCAGATGCCGAATCTCTACCACTGATCCACAGGGGCAGTTTTCGGTATTTATTATACTAAGATTCTGAATTATATATCACCCGAGTTTTCACCCCAAAAAAAGACGGCATACTTTAATAGAACTTTAATACGGTTTTAATATACGTACTCTTACACTAACAAAATGTATAGTTATCGCAGTGTAAAAGTCTAAAGAAAACCTGCAGTTGGTTAAAAAAAATATGAACAGTATATTTACATATAGGCTTAATTGTTTGTTTATCATTCTGGGTGATGAAATATTTCGTCGCTACTGCGTCAGTACCGCGAATGTGACAATGCACTTCCCATTCTGTATTTCTCTTAAAACTGGTCACGCCTCCCAGCTGCATATTGATATGCAGTCCATTAGAACAATTTTCTTTGAGTTCATTTTCCTATGCGCGTATGTGATTTGGAAAATGAACGTTAGTGTACCGTACAGTAGGAATGTATGTTTGCATGACATACTTACCCGCTCCTAGAGTATGATGTATTTGAGGTTCATTTTTCCTTTACACGCGCGCATAGGATCGTCGATATCAGAGAGAAAATATATACGAAATGTATTTTGAATATTCATTTAATTCAAAGAATGTTTACATAGAAGTCATCAGTCCAAAGATACGCTATTTGAAAAATGCATAGCGTCAGTCTCTTCTAGAATTATTTCTACCGGCATAACTAATCTCTAAATAAAAAATCACACAAAATTATGGATCTCCACTACTATTACACTTCCCTATTCATCAACCGGAGTGTATCTTTTCTTTTGCAGGTATTTTAAATGTTTTCTATTAAGTTATTACTATTATTGTGCTTTTATGGCCGCACTGGACCACTGTAGTCAATTTCTGTCCCGTCTTCTATGATGTTTTATGTTTTTTATTTTCTGATTTTCCAGTATTTCTTCATTCTATCTGATCTTTGTTGTCGTTCGTCTTCTGAAAATACACTTTTAGTTGTTTCGCTTTTATCACATTTTGGTAGGAATCTAACTTTACAATTCTTCAATTTATTTTCTTTGTTTGATTTATTCTTTAAATCCTCCAGTGTTATGTCTAATTCTTTCATGCCTTCTTTTATTTCTTTTATCCAGACAGGTTGTTGCTTTTGTTTCCAAATGTTTTCTATATTGCATTTTTTACACAATTCTTGTTAATTTTCATCAGATGACAATATTAAATAATGGCATCTATATCACATACCTTGCAGCTACCGAGAGAAGGCTAACCAGCCTCTTCATGCTGTGAAGGAAGACAACAGAACACTGGTTAACTTAAAGAAGACTAAAGGAAAGAGAGAAAAAAAAGAGGATGAGGAGGAGGAACAAAAGAGATGAGTAGATGTAGTGAAGTGTATATTTCTTGTTGCCGGCAGGCAGCGCTACAGCGATTTGATTCCTTTTAGCGCAATGGATACGGTGATTTCACGGAATCAAGTCAGATCTGGTTCTATTACGAGTCGAAGAGGCAAGTGTTCATCAAAGAGCAGGCTACACTTGAGCTTAATAAGACTAACGTAACATACACATAAATTAGTGAATCAACATACAAGAGTTAGTAATGTATACAATTGTCGATCGAAATACAGCTTCAACCCATATTTGGAATACTATTGCAAAGGATTAAAAGTGATGAATACCCAGTGATGCGATAGGAATAAAACATTCATAAATACTCCTGTATAAAACACACCAACACAGCGCGACGATATTTAAACTTTCGCAACGCAAATTATAGAGCGTGTAGCAAGATAGTAATTTCTATGAAAAGTAGCAATACCCTAAATTCTGAACATGAAGCTAAAGAAAACATTGTTGTTCTTTTGGTACTGTCTCCTCACACAAGACTGTGACCATCTTCTTCTTATTCTTATTCTTCTCCTTCTTCTTCTACCGCTTTTCCCCACACATTGTGCGGTCGCGGGTGCGAACTGTGTCGCACATGTGTATTTGGTCCTGGTTTACAGCCGGATGCCCTTGCTGACGCCGAATCTTTGTGGAGGAATGTAATCACTATTGCGTTTTACTTTTTTTGTTTGTTTGTTAGAATTTGCTGTACGTCGCACCGAGACAGATAGATCTTATGTTGACGATGGGATAGGAAAGGCCTAGGAATGGGAAGGAATTTGCCGTGGCCTTAATTAAGGTACATCTGCCTGGCGTGAAAATGGGGAAACCACGGGAAACCCTCTTCAGGGCTGCCGACAGTGGGGTTCGAACCCATTATCTCCCGGATGCAAGCTCACAATTGCGCGCCCCTAACCGCACGGCCAACTCGCTCGGTATTGCGTGTAGTGTGTTATCTGAATATGAAGGGGACAAACACAAACAAGCAGTCCCAAATTGAGAAGAATTAATCACACGCGATTAAAATCCCCGACCAGCCGGGAATCGAATCCAGGATCCTCTGAACCGAAGGCCTGAACGCTGAACATTCAGCCAAGATGATCATCATGGCATAGTTATTCCTGTTTTTCGCTTCCTATTCCAGAATTTTTAGCTGTAATAGGTTAGAATGCAATCTCAGCCCAGCAAGTAGCAAATATCGTCTAGCCTGCTCAATGGGTGTGTGGCAAGATTTGCATAAACATAAGGGTTATGACCCATTAGAAGCCCTACAATTTATGCAGCTCTTTACATCGCCGTAGCGTAGACTACATAAAACTTGCTAAGCGCTCCAGTACGTTTGCATTCTGACCTATTACTACACCCTAAACACCGGGTTCTACAGCATAACACATTACGACACACACAGGAATTTCGAATAAGTCAAAGGTTGCAAATAATATATTTTAGCTTCAGAAATACATATCTTGCATTACCAATTTTGGTTTTGGTTTCTACATCCGCATCCCAGTCTTGAGTTAGCCAACAAGATAACATTGGACAGATACAATTATTCACCTCCGTACTTATATTCTGTAAAACAGATATTTTTAGCACCAGGTCACAAAGAAAGAATATGAAATTACTCTGCAGTTCTTAATGTATAAAATAATCTTACATACTTAATATCTAATGACTTTTCCACTAGTTTATCATCAAAGAGGGTGTAGTTCAAATACCTATTTTTTAAAAAAAAATGAAATGGCGTATGGCTTTTAGTACCGGGAGTGTCCGAGGACAAGTTCGGCTCGCCAGATGCAGGTCTTCTGATTTGACGCCGTAGGCGACCTGCGCGTCGTGATGAGGATGAAATGATAGTGAACACGACACATACACCCAGCCCCAGTGTCGGCGGAATTAACCAATTATGGTTAAATTTCCAGACCCTGCCGGGAATCGAACCCAGGACCCCTGTGACCAAAGGCCAGCACGCTAACCATTTAGCTATGGAGCTTGACAAAATCCCGGCAACTGAACGTAGAATTTATGATATTAAAAGTCCAATTCATGTGGTTAAATTTACACGTAAGAGTGAAGATTCTGCGCCTATAAACACGATGTCAATAATCACTTAACCGGGCGAGTTGGCCGGGCGGTTAGGAGCATGCAGCTGTGAGCTCGCATCCGGGAGATAGTGGGTTCGAACCCCAATGTCGGCAGCCCCGAAGATGGTTTTCCGTGGTTTCCCATTTCCACACCAGGCAATTAAGTCCACGGCCGCTTCCTTCCCACCCTTAGGCTTTTCCTGTCCCATCGTTGCCATCAGACCTATCTGTGTCAGTGCGACGTAAAGCAACTAGCAACTAGCAAATAATAATAATAATAATAATAATAATAATAATAATAATAATAATAATAATAATAATAATAACGTACAGGTAATGATGAGTTACACAAGATCTCTAAATAGAATGTGAGTGGCAGATGGGCATGGCTAGCAAATTTCAACCTCAAGTTCCTCAACTTTATTTTATGTTAATCAAAGGTCTGTTAGAGAACTTACTCTCTTTTCATCTTCAATAGTCCCTGGAATGGACCAAAATGTGCGGAATTGCTTTAAACTTTAAGAATTACGCCAGATAATGACTGCGATGTCTCGTACATCATTTTCATTGCGCTGGATTGGAATGAGTATACTGAAATATGCTGGTTTTTTTTTCTAACATCCTGATTGTATACCTCTTAAAGTTAGTCAGAATGGACATATTATTTTGCTTGTTGAGTTGGGAGTTTCCTCAGATGGAGGAGGATGTGGATTGAGAAAGGATGTCTAGAGGGAGAAGAAGGGTCAACTCGTGGTCAGCGATCGTGACCCGACAAGTAGCCACTCGTCGTGAGGAAGATGATCCTTCTTCGTGGTCATTAAGGCTGTATCACTGTGAATCTTTCAGCTCTGAATTTATGCCCCACTTCAACTGCGGTGAGAAGATGTGTCAACATCCTCATCCTGAGTGCCAATCGGATCTCAACGAACAGGGTAAAACAAAACTAATCTCTAAATTGTTTTAAGAACAGTCTACTTTTCCGTATACCTGAGATATTCCACACAGAACCATGCATACAAAGACTGCATAAATATCTGTAATACTTCGCTTGTTCAGATGAATAAGAGTAATTTTTAAGACTTAGAAATAGGATTGGCGAATTCATTTGTGTAATAAAATATAACTGACACCGATGATATCTATCGTATATTTAGGCGAAACGTCGCCATAATATTAAGAGTCTGGGATAAGTAAAGAAGAGACGTTATAATAATGCACTTTACACGTAGTAATGGAAGGATAATTTGCTTAAAGAATGGCCAGGAAACGTGTTAGTCATGAACTGAGTGGACATCAATAGTTACCGAAAGATAAGCAACATCAAGCAATTCTGCTAATATGTCGTTACACGAGAATATATTTGTGCAATAAACTGTAATAACTGACACTGAAGATGTATGCGGAAGATTTTGACGAAACTTCGGGTTGATATTAAGAGTTTTTGAAAAAGTAAATAAATGAAGTCATTAGACTGGATGACCAATGTAATAATGGGCAGAAAAGTTGAGGATAATTTGTTTAAAGTAGGCTGCAGTCAAGACTAGAAAAGTATATTTTTTTCAACAAGTGGGAATTGCTGAGGTTAACGTAATGATATCAAGCAATCAATTATGCTACAATGACATACTAGTTGAACCCATTTGTCTAATATAACTGACACTGATGATGTCTGCCGTAGATGCTAGCGAAATATCGGCATAACGGTTTCAAATAAGAAGCTAATAGACTGTACGTTAAACGTTGTAATAAGCGAATAATTTGTTTAAAATATGGTTAAGGCTAAAAAATGGTTAATCAATTTTTCAGCAAGACTGTGAACCATGAATTAAGTAGAAATTAATGAGGTTAGCGTAAGTTAAGCTGCCATCAAGCAATTCCGGTGCTAATAGTCCGGCGTTGGATTACTGAGAATTTTGAACTTGTTAGGCGGTAAAGAGAGAATCAGTGCTGCTAGAATTAGAAATAAGGAAGTCTTGTTCCGCTTGCAAACTGTGTAAAAAGCACATCCAGAAAGAGATAACCGTATAGCTTTTAAGTCTCAATTGATCCTGGAAATAACTTGGAATAAGCTTTTTAAAAGCAATTATATTTTCTCACGAAATGTATTCTCGGCCATTTTGTGCTATGAAAATTATACGGTGGATAGGATAAGGTCATTGAGAACTCAGAAGTGGTCCGTGTAAAATTACCTTCACTTCTACGAGCGAGTTCAATTTAATATCAACTCACTTCTATCACTGGATTTCGTGATAGGGGGTCAGCGTTAACCATTACAGCTTGGAGAACATTTTTTGCTTGTTATCCTCAGATATAATTTTGAAAAAACTTAGATTTATCTTTGGGGTCTGCACTACTTTGAGTTCAATAAGTTATATGACAATTATTGCGTCTTCCTTTGTTGACTTACGCAAACGACTCGACTGGAATTACATACAAGGCTTTTTGTGGGTAATGTTATACTATATAAATTATTGTGAGTGACGGAAAAAATACATTAACAAAGTTATTTTTTTACGGTTTTGAGAGACCCCGAGGTGCTGGAATTTGGTCCCGCAGAGGTTCTTATCCGCGCCGGTGGATCTACCAACCTAAGGCTGGAATATTTCAGCATATTTAAATACCATCGCACAGAGTCGGGTTCAGAAGGCCAGCAATAGGCCTACTATGAAACACGTAAAATAAAGCAATTTCCGCAATTGTGCCAAAAGTAGAACGGCAAAAGGGCCCGAAAAGGTTTCAAATTGTGAGTCTCTGACAGCTCTATCGAAGTGGAAAGCAAATTTCGAAAATCATTCCCGTCCTAAATGCAGTTTCGGATAAACAGTCTTAAATCGCATGTTTTTTCACTTGTTTTCTTTTCGATTCAAATCCTATCGAAATTAACTTCTTTGCATAATTATTTCTGTAATGTGTTCCTTGGTTCAATACCCTCAGGTGTTCTACGATTTTTGAAAAAATGTCCACACCAAATGTAGTTATAAGGGCTTCAGTGAGACTTTGCATTAACTCACATTAGCGCTCGTAGTGATAGAAAAAGACAAACTGCTAATCTAATCGACCGGATAACGATGATTAAGAAAAGGATTGTAATTTTTAGGAATAAATAAATAAAGAATATATTCTCATACTTTTATTATATTTTATTTACTTAAAATGCGTAGCTCATATCCCTAGGATGTTTACAACATTGAGTTGCTTGGCTGAAGGATTATTTTAACAAGAGCCTTTACAAAGAGAGAACATCATCTTATGATTTACAATTCAATTAAAAAGTCAGAAATGTCTAACCTAAAGGAAAAAAAGTGGCAGGTCTGAACGAAGGCATAATGTGTGTTAATTTTACTAAAGCGGCATTTAAATTAGGAAGAGTTCAACAAGTATAACGTTACAAAATCCATTTTATCAGTTGTGATCTGTTCCCTTGGCCGGTTGCAGCATCAGATGGGAGAAGAGGAGGAGGAGGAGAAGGCGGCGGCCAATTAAAGGAAGAAGAGAACAGGTCTTGACCTCTGAACGTGTTGTGGTCATTCTCGGAGAGATGGACTGGTTCTTCTTTAAAGGTCACTGTGGTAGAAGGTTTTTTTTTTTTTTGGTTCATATTATACAGTATAAAAAGAGTGTATTCGCGAAATATCACGACCTCCCCAGTCAGGGCGCATCTTGAACAACAGTGAAGTGTTCCATCATCTAGAGAGAAGAGAAATCTTGTTTCTTAATATACCTGTAATAGCAGTGCGAACCTCGTCACCTCAGCAATAACTCACTGGGAACATAATGTTACAGGTGCACCTCAGCATTGTCTCAATGGATCGGAAGGTGAAAAAGGTTTTGTAACCCTACAAATGATGGAAGCATGTCATCAAGGAGAAATCTACTAATGAAGATCTACCTGCTGTGCCAACCTTGTTGACGCCGTCGGTTATTAGCCTTATGGTCCGAAGAAACAGGGTTCGATTCTTATTAATCTTTTACTCAACTTAATAAAATGTAGTCGGGCTTAGTGGCTCAGATGGTTGAGGCGCTTGTCTCCTGAGCTCAAGTTGAGCTACTCAACCCGGCAGAGGAAGAGTTACATCCGTGACATATTTCTTATTAATCCTTTATTATTCTTCTTTCTTCGTTATGCCCGTTTACAGAGCGCGTTGGAACTTGTTAGCTCCCAAAATCTCTTCATGAACTCTATGCTGTTTCTTGCGTTCTTCCGTCCATTGTTTCCCTGTGGTTCTTTTAGCCTTTTCCGTGAACGTGTGCTTTGCAACCAGATTCCCAAAAGTCTTGCGATCCCTGATGACATCTTCTGTGATGTTCATTTCTTTTAAGTCCTGCTTTATTTCCTCAAACCAGCTTATTTTGACCTTCTTTGAATTAATTATACCAAGCAATCTTTTTGCATATCTAGTGTCGTCCATTCTATTATTATTATTATTATTATTATTATTATTATTATTATTATTATTTCACTACTGACAGTCCCATGATGTATGGTTATCATGTGTAACCCTTCTCCTTATGGCCAGTCAAAAATTATAATTCTGGACTGAGGATTGGAACGGGATTCGCTCAGCCTCGTGAGGAAGAACTTAGATACTATCTGAATGGACAGCAGTCGTTATGATTATCCACCTTGTCTCTTTAACAGCCTTAAACTAAATCATGCACGATGGCGACAAAGACAAAGATACCTCCGTACAGGCCATGAAGGCCCTTGGAGGAGTGGAAGGTAAAGGCTTCCACCATTGTTAACCGCGGCACGGGGTGGGGTAGAGTGGTCAGCTCTACGCCCGGCCGCCTTTGCCCCCAGGGATTAACCTGGCACTCATTTTTGATGTAGGCTGAGTGAACCTCAGGGCCATATGCACCTCCGGAAGTGGAAATCTCGTTTCTTAAATTTTACGACTTCCTGACGGGGATTCGAACCCACGTCCTTCCGGGCGAACCGAGCACGCCTTTACCGCCTCGGCCAGGCAGCCCCTATGCACGATAGCTTGAAGAAAAAAAATAACGTATGTAATGCGACTGAAAGAAACAAAATAAATTTGTAATACTCAAAGAATAAGAAGAGATTTTAGGCAACGTTTACGCTGTATCGATATGGTGTAGTATTCAAAGTAAACAAGGATTGGGAAGAAAGTTCTTGTAGTCTACGAAAATGAAATGGCGTATGCTTTTAGTGCCGTGAGTGTCCGAGGACAAGTTCGGCTCGCCAGATGCAGGTCTTTCGATTTGACTTCCGTAGGTGACCTGCGCGTCGTGATGAGAATGAAATGATGATGAAGACGACACATAAATCCAGCCCCCGCGCCAACGAATTTAACCAATTAAGGTTAAAACTCCCGACCCTGCCGGGAATCGAACCCGGGACCCCTGTGACCAATGGCCAGCATGCTAACCATTCAGCCATGGAGCCGGACTATTTTAGTCTATGGTATGATAGGTTCAACCTCAGAATTGCAGGCTGTGAAAAACTTACTCTAGGATGGCTGACATTCTGGATTTTACCCCACTTTCCTCCACTCACTTAAATGTTATCATAGGTTTCGTCCCTGAAATTAGTTATATAACCTTGAAAGAACCTAGACTCAAACCGAGGACATCTAGGAAGGAAGCTAATATGCTACCCCCTAAACTATAACGGTGGACAAAAGTGGTCGCCACACATATGTCAATGATTTTAAAATCCAGAAAGTAGAGAAAAAAAGAAATTCTTCCTAATCTCTTCAAAGATATTGTATTAAAAAGAACTTCTGTAATGGATAATGTTTTTAAATATGCACATATCATTGTCCCCAACAGCTTTAAATTTATAGAAGCACAACGAAGGGGAAGGTAAAAACAAGCAGTAGTCTAAGTAATGTGATTGGAAGTATCGCCTTGATAATTTTTGAAATTCATTTTCAATTTCATTCCAAATGTATCATATCATGACTTAACACTTCAACGTCTGGTGAAAGAGGTCCAGTTTTAGAAAACGTTAAATGGAAACAAAACAATAAAACAAAATTTATAAAAAGACTTCATCTCATGTATTGCGTGACTTGCCTCTGTTAAGTAAATCAAGATGCGCGCAAATCGCCGTTCATTTGTTACGCGCTCCAAAGGAAAGAGAGAGAGGAAGGAAATCACTTACGGCTTCTTCATCACCCTTCAATGTTTATACAAGTATTAAATTATGGTAAAATGATTCTTGAAGAGAACGCACAGTGGTTACAAATACGTTACGGTCATTTAAACACGTCAAATATGTTTTTATTTTTTGTCTAAGTAAGCGCGCAATGTACAGTACTTACGAGGGAATGTCCAGATGGAAGAGAGGAAGACGTGTGGAGCAATGTCCACCATTGTTGCTGAATTCAAACATTGGAAAGAATAAAAGAACCGGTACGTGTTTTTTAAAAAATGTATTTTACGTCGCACCGGCACAAATAGATCTTTTTTTTTTTTGCTAGGGGCTTTACGTCGCACCGACACAGATAGGTCTTATGGCGACGATGGGATAGGAAAGGCCTAGGAGTTGGAAGGAAGCGGCCGTGGCCTTAATTAAGGTACAGCCCCAGCATTTGCCTGGTGTGAAAATGGGAAACCACGGAAAACCATCTTCAGGGCCGTCGATAGTGGGATTCGAACCTACTATCTCCCGGATGCAAGCTCACAGCCGCGTGCCTCTACGCGCACAGCCAACTCGCCCGGTGCAAATAGATCTTGTAGCGACGTTGGAATAGAAAAGAGCTAGGAGTGGGAAGAAAGCGACCTGGTGTGAAAAATGCGAAACCACGGACAGCCATCTTCAGGGCTGCCGACAGTTGGGTTCGAACCTCTGTACGTGTTATGAAATAAAGTCCCAGGTACATATCTATCAGTAAGTGTGGGCTAATCTTGCAAATCATCGAAAGGAATTTGGTGCGGTTTCACCATTGTATAGAGTATTAATTAGGGAGTCCGCCTCTGTGGTGTAGTGGTTAGCGTGATTAGCTGCCACCCCCGGAGGTCCGGGTTCGATTCCCGGCTTTGCCACGAAAATTTGAAAAGTGGTACGAGGGCTGGAACGGGGTCCACTCAGCCTCGGGAGGTCAATTGAGTAGAGGTGGGTTCGATTCCCACCTCAGCCATCCTCGAAGTGGTTTTCCGTGGTTTCCCACTTCTCCTCCAGGCGAATGCCGGGATGGTACCTAACTTAAGGCCACGGCCGCTTCCTTCCCTCTTCCTTGCCTATCCCTTCCAATCTTCCCATCCCTCCACAAGGCCCCTGTTCAGCATAGCAGGTGAGGCCGCCTGGGCGAGGTACTGGTCATACTCCCCAGTTGTATCCCCGACCAAGAGTCTGAAGCTCCAGGACACTGCCCTTGAGGCGGTAGAGGTGGGATCCCTCGCTAAGTCCGAGGGAAAAACCGAACCTGGAGGGTAAACAGATGATGATGATGATGATGATGATGATGATGATGATGATGATGATGATGATGATAAAAAGCTCTTCAAAATAGTTCGCAGCGGTGTATTTATTGATTCATTTATTTAATTAATTATTTTATTTATGCTTCAGGCAGGTACAAACATAGAAATGTGAAATACATAAACATAGACTACTATTACACTACCGAGCCAGTTGGCCGTGTGGTAAGGGTTACGTAGTGGTGAGCTTGCATTCGGAAGATGGTGGGTTCGAACGCCACAGCCGGAAGCCCTGAAGATGGTTTTTCGTGGTTTTCCATGTTCAAACCCACTGGAGTTGTACCTTAATTAAGGGCACGGCCAATCACAAGCCCTTGCGCCACCGAAAATATTTAATTCGTTAGTGCGACGTTAAACCACGAGTAAAAATAAATAAATAATAAAATAAATAAATACCGGTAATCAGAAAGGGACAACTTACAACTGTATTAATTCCAATGCAAGTCGTTGTGAAAATAGTCCGATATAAACCAATAGTACACTTTTCTTCAGCAGTATGAAAAATGAAATGTCGTATGGCTTTTAGTGCCGGGATATCACAGAACGGGTTAGGCTCGCCAGGTGCGGGTCTTTCTATTGACCACCGTAGGCGACCTGCGCGTCGTGATGAGGATGAAATGATGATGAAGACAACACATACACCCAGCCCTCGTGCCATTGGAATTAACCAATTAAGGTTAAAATCCCCGACCCGGCCGGGAATCGAACCCGGGACTCTCTGAACCGAAGGCTAGTACGCGGACCGTTCAACCAACGAGTCGGACTTCAGCAGTTAATAATGTTCAGTAATAAAAGCGCTTAATTTAACAAGACTTTTAAAAATATTTTTATTCCTGTTTTATTATTAATTATTCATTGTTATGGCCACTAAGGACCGCGATATCTCGACTCTTCGTCTTCTTGCGGGCCCACGAGGTATTCACCCTTTCAGAGTGTGCTTTCTTCCATGCATCAGAATGGGCATGCTTCAGTCGAGTTGGGACTTGAACCTGTCCAAGCTTGTGTTTAAGTGGTGCTCGGAGTTGAACGTCTGTTTCTGTGATTCCATACTTTAAAAGTTTCTTATCCATCTCCACCAACCAAGGAAGAATCGTTTAGGGACCTCTGAAATACGGTAACAAACGTTTACAGATTTTTTTCAACTGGCAATCTGAATAGGTGAGCGTAAAAAGAGTTATCCTTCTTTTCCGAATTACGCCTGGTTTCTTGTCGGTGCTCCGAAGTCTGTAAACATCTAAACACCATCTTTGGGGTTGGGACGAAGAATTTTTTTTTGATAATCCTCCTTTCCTTAAATGCCGCCTTTTCAATGAGGCTATGTGTTCAAAGTAAACATTCTGCTGCAGGTCTGATAATGTCTAATTTTTGCATTTCGAGAGATAGGCTTTTTGTTATATATGTTTTGAATTTGCCTGCTGCCATTTCTTGATGGATTCAGTACTTTTATATCCGTCTCTTGGCACATTCCAGAGTAAAGTGTAGCTTTCACCGAAGTCCCAGTCTCATCCATGGCTGTGACAATATGGAAGCTGCTGGGATATGGGTAGTGCTAGGTAATGGCATTCAGAGCACGACTAGTGCATCTGAGTGTTATGAAAGGTGTTGCTCATAGGGTCAGTCGTGCTGCAATAGCACTTTCTGACCCAGTGAGGAAAGCAATGGCAAACTACCTCACTCCTCATCTTGCCTAGTATGCCTCATTTTGGTGCTGCCATTGGTTTTTCCGCATAACCTTTGGTGGTGCTATTTGAGGATCCAACCAGCCTCTGGGCTGATGACCTAACAGACACAGACATGTTTTGAATGATTCGGAAGGCTGTTTTAAACTTGTTAACACGTGTTAAGACAAAGAACTTCTCAGAATTGTAAGATTCAACCCATTCACCAAGTTAATTGAATCTTTCCACTTTCAAGATTTTACCGTGGGTAGTCATAAGATGTGATGGAGCATGTATGATGTTAGAAATGAAGTGGGTTTTGGTGTAGGAAATTTTGAGGCCGATCTTATCTTCGCATTCATGCAAGTAATTAATTTTTTGAGTAGCTATTATAATTGTGAGGCGAATGGAGTAGGACCTAGGATAATAATTGACTCTGTTATGGAGGGTAAGAGGAGTAGAGGGAGACCAAGACGACGATGGTTAGACTCAGTTTACAACGATTTAGATATACCAGGTATAGAACGAGGCCACAGAACTAGTTACAAACACAGGATTGTGGCGACGATTAGTAAATTCACAGAGACATGAAGATGTATGTATGAAGATATTATTATTACTATTTATTATTATAAATTAAAATATTAGTGTCGTTAGTGACTTAAAATACGTCCTTGTGTACGTAGGAATAACCTTCAATACTCTCCTAAAATGATTGTTCCCCACATTGGCTAAAATATCTGCAGCGTAAGATCTATTACCGGCAAGGTATTAGGTAAAGGTTTCGGAATCGTGGTGCGGCATCCTCTAATCGTGAATTCCAGGGAAACAAACGAACGTGCAGTGAACTTTGAGCGCGTCAGTGAAAGTCTAGGCGTAGGCTCGTTATAAAGGTGAGGAAACTTCAGGACATGCAGGCTAGGTGGCGGTCAGGCTCATTGTACTTGCCGACATGTTGTCATATATCATGAGGTTCGAACTGACAGGTCTTTGGTTTGAACTCTGCACTTACCATTTCAACCATTTATTTTCTACTGAATTACAAATTCATACTGCTTGAGAAGCTGTGGATAAAAAAGCCAATCCCTCATAACCATAGATTCAGTTGTTCAAGTTGTATGGGCAAACCAGCTTCGTTGATAAGGTCATGTGAGGCGAATGGAGGAGGATAAATTACCTTGGAGAGCAATGGACTCGACTGTGGAGGGTAAGAGAAGTAGAGGTTGATGGAGGTGACGACGGTTTCAATGATTTAATGGCAAGATTTTTGGAACCAAACGAGGACACAAAGCTGGTTGTAGACCGAGGATTTCGGGGCAGCATAATTTATTCACAGAGACTTGCAGACTGAACGCTGAAATATATAAAAATCCATTATAAAGATATATGCGTGTTGATCTACATCATTTTCTTAAAACAAGAAATTTAGTACTGGGCGAGTTGGCCGTGCGGTTAGGGGCGCGCGGCTGTGAGCTTGCATCCGGGAGTTAGACGGTTCGAATCCCACTGTCGGCAGCCCTCAAAATGGTTTTCCGTGGTTTCCCATTTTTACACCAGGCAAATGCTGCCACGGCCATTTCCTTTCACTCCTAGGCCTTTCCTATTCCATCATCGCCATAAGATCTATCTGTGTCGGCGCGATGTAAAATCACTAGCAAAAAAAAAAAAAAAAAATTAGCAGCCACAAGATTAACGACTTAAAATTCACTACCTGTTATTTTTACAGTTTTGAACAATATAACAGTCTAGACTGTCTCAAATATTTTCCTCGGTTTAATGGCAGGCGCTGTGACCATCAATTCGGAGAGCAGGGTCGAGGATTTTACTCACGTCTGGTTTATTCCGCTGACTGGTGTTTGTAATTGACACATCCGTTTTCATGGGGCTGGCGTCAGGAAGGGCATCAGGCCGTAAAACAGATCCAAATATAATTCTGCGACATACTTCACACCCACGACCCCATCTTGGTGTGAGGATAGGGACAGATAAAGAATAAATAGGTTTTTTCTGGCACGATTTCTTGAGTTTGGGAATTTGAGTATGGTAGAGATTGTGGTGCATTGCGTGTAGATGAACTACTGTAATTGACCAGATGGAGTTAAAATCTACATCCTGACCGGTAGTCGAACCCGGGAGTCTAAACCGAAGTCCACTAAACGCATCATTCAGCCAATAATCTGAACTTCATACTCCTCTTCTACTGATTGGCAATAGAATTTTTTTTGGGATACACTGTACCTGTCAATTTATTCTACAATTGAACCTTTAAGCCTTTTAGCGAGTTGCCTAAGGATATAGAAATCACACATTATTATCAGACCATTCCGGGAAGGATTTCTCCACTTCGCACCAAGTACGGAACTGGTAGTTTGAGACTGACTGTATCATTCAGCCCATTAAACCAGGCATGAGTCTGAAGAAACAAATTTTTTAATCATTAGTGTTCGTACAATAGACAAGAAGACCAGAAGGAAGATTGGAGAAGTCAGATTGTATACTTAGCCATCCGCACTAGGTATTATAGCCCCGTGCTCAAAACTCACCGATCCACATCGATACAGCTATTAAGGCATGTTTAAGAACCTCGCGACCAGTTCTACCACTTTACAATATATAATGAGAGAGAGAGAATTAATCTTTATACTTGTCCACACAGACATGGCTTGTTGACCAAACAACATAACCACACGTCCAATGAAAAGGGATTTATTTATTCTGGAGTTAAAGATCACAGTGTCGTGCCGGATTATGTACACAAATATCTGCCAATAATAATAATAATAATAATAATAATAATAATAATAATAATAATAATAATAATAATAATAATAATAATAATATAATAATAATAATAATAATAATAATAATAATAATAATAATAATGTCCAACTCCGTGGCTAAATTGTTAGCGTGCTGGTCCTTGGTCACAGGGTTCTATTCCCGGCAGGGTCTGGAATTTTAACCATAACTGGTTAATTCTGCAGGCACGGGGGCTGGGTATATGTGTCGTCATCATCACTTAATCCTCATCACGGCGCGCAGGTCGCCTACGGGCCTCAAATCAAAAGACCTGCACCTGGCGAGCCGAAGTACTTGGACACCTCCCGGCACTAAAAGCCATACGCCATTTAATAATAATAATAATAATAATAATAATAATAATAATAATAATAATAATAATAATAATAATAATAATAATAAAGGTGTGAAGTCTTCAATCGTTTGACACCGTGGTAAGCCGGTTCTAGTCACTTTGGAAGAAAAGTGAAAATCCTCGTTATAATGTTGCCTGGCAGGATAGGAGAGATAGTGATACACAATTTCTAATCACTAGACTGGGTGCCAAAAGCTTGGGTCCAAATATCTCCGCAGTGTTCATAACGAGTGAGGGCATATGATGCTGCTGATAGTGATTCGTTCATCGGCTGGAGACGTTAAGCATTGAGCAGTCCCGTTGGTGCTATTCGACAGGAGTAGGCTAAGTGCTGGAACCGGATTTCACCCTCTTCCTATCTTATCATCATCATCATCATCATCTCATATTCAGACGCGCAGGGCAGGGGATACAACTGGGGAGGAGGACCAGTACCTCGCTCAAGTGGTCTCGCCTGCTATGCTGAACAGGGGCCTTGAGGAGTGATGGGAAGATTGGGAGGGATAGACAAGGAAGAGGACAGGAAGCGGCCGTGGCCTTAAAAAGTTAGGTACCATGCTGGCATTTGCCCAGAGGAGAAGTGGGAAACCACGGAAAACCACTTCGAGGATGGCTGAGGTGGGAATCGAACCCCGCCCCCTCTACTCAGTTGACCTCCCGAGGCTCAGTGACTAATTTGGTTATTAGAAAATATAGTCTAGCCGGTTCTTCCGTTATGTAGCAAGAGTAACATAAATTCTAGGGGTTCTGATGTCGTGATGAGCCGTACTCCTAAAGGTTATGCAAGACCCATAACATAACGTTGTGTAGGGTAGGCTATATTTCTTACCCGCTTCAATAAGTTTGCATTCTAACCTATTAAACCTAACCCCATGGCACTACAGCTCTGAAGGGCCTTGGTCTACCAAGCGACCGCTGCTCAGCCCGAAAGCCTGCAGATTACGAGGTGTCTATTCTAACCCACTACTGCCTAAAATTCCTAACTCTAGTGAAGAAACTGAGAGCACAATGTGGTTGAGTGTTACGAAAGATGCTACTCATAGGGCTGGTCGTACTGCAATAGCACTTTCTGACCCAATGAAGAAAGCAATGGGGAACTACCTCACTCCTCATCTTGTCTAGTACGCCTCATTATAAGCTATAGGTTTGTGCGGTTTCTGTAACTGCTCAACTTCCAATGGTGCAAACTGAGGTTCCAACTAGCCTCAAAGCTGGTGACTGAACAGACAGGCCTTAGCCAGCATGAATATGCTTTTCTTTAATTTCACGCAGTTTACGCTGCCTGCATATCAATTTAGACGTTCTGTGTTACTCTACGAGACGCCAAAGGAGCCGAATCTCTGTTCTCTGTTGGGGGATCTTTGTTCCATTTGTCTGCCCTTCAAAACTCCTACCACCACTGACTTCGCGATCCGGGGAGCCGAAACTCTACCCATGATCTATACAGAGAGCAATATGCTGCTAATACCCGTCCACGTATGATGTACACGCATGCACAGAAATGGTGTCTCGACATAAACAATCAACACTGCCGCACTCCAATACTAAAAAGGAGGGGAAGGGAGTGAAGGGGTAGTGCTGAAGGCACAGTGTATGTATTGCTATACATGCACCACTGTGCCCATTTTTCCGGGCCGAGTGACGCAGACGGCTGAGGCGCTGGCCTTCTGACCCCAACTTGGCATGTTCGATTCTGGCTCAGTCCGGTGGTACCGTATTTCAAGTGCTCAAATAAATCAGCCTCGTGTCGGTAGATTTCCTGGCACGTAAAAAGAACTCCTGCGGGACTAAATTCCGGTATCTCGGCGTCTCCGAAAACCGTGGAAAGTAGTTAGTGGGACGTAAAGCCAATAACATTATTGTGCCCATTTCAAATCACACCATTACTGTGCATTTTTGTACTTCCTCAATGATAATACATTCGTTGAAATTTATGCATATTGTGAAGGTCCTCCATGATACTCACACAGAACTTGGTGGGAAAATAGGAAATGATAGCATCCATTTTGTCGGTTAAGTTATTGCCTAAACATTTTTTTTAGATGGCGTCATTTCTTCATCATAATTGTAAATTTCATTATCAACAGGGACTGTTTGCTAATTGTAAAATATGATCAAGGGGTAGTAAGTAGCGTTTAGTCCGCTCAACGGTTGTGTAGAGAAAATAGCATATATAGTAGGGGTTCTACGACGTCATAAACCTAATGTTTATGCTGAACGTTTGTGGAGAATGAGTTGCATAAAACACAAGGGAATCTGAGAACACCGCAGAAATGTTGTGCAAGTTATAAGATACTAGGTTCTCATTGATAAGTTTGCATTTTACCCTATGAAAGTACAAAAATCTGAGCCATCATTTGCTTGGATGCGAATGCGAATGAAGATCACCAATGTCAATGATTTATATTCTACCCTAAACTCTTTCTGTGGTAGATTTCGGCCTCCCCTTCCCAAGATAGTAGATTCAAACCAGGCAGAGGTGGCTGGATTCGGCAGTTCATATCGTATGTTAAAGGTCTCTAGTGATATATTCTCTGTTTTTATCTGCCAATATTAATGCAGCAGTTCAGCTTTATACAGTAGGAATAATAGTTTTAAATCTTAAATGTAGTTTTTCGTATTTATCTGGTCATGAAGATGTCACTAAAATCTTCGAACGAAACCTCGATGAACTGAGAACTGATAACCATGGCTTCATATAATACTACAGATAAGTGAGATTCTGAAAAATGAAGATACGTTATCCTTCCGGAAACTGTGCAAGAGAACAGTAACACAGCTATTAGGTAATTCAAGTTAGAGCACAATCTCCTCCTCCTATTCTTTTGAAGATGTATTCATACAAAGAATTTTACGACTACAACTTGGAGAATTGAAAGTCAAACAGTACTTTAGTCTAACTGTATATCTTTCATCAGTATATTTGAAACAAAAGAGAACTATTCGAATCTTGCGACTCATCAGTGCCGACACACATTCCTGAACGTGTTTCGTAACAATGTCCAGTTTTGGACCGCATCAGTGTTGACAGTGAAATGCCGGAAGAGGCACTGGATGTTTTTACAAAACGAACCAGTCAACAAGGTGCTAGCCATCGTATCTATAAAGACCTGTTTAATATATTCATCGCCTTCTCTTGCTCAGGAATTCAGAACCAGACTAGAGATGCTAAATAGGAAAGAAGGGTGGTGTCACTATTGTTATATTCCGTGCATGATGGCACGAGTCTAGGTGACAGTCATCGACGCCAATAGCCAGTTCTTCAAGTGAAGGCGATGAATGAAGAGAGTTATTGAGCTGCAGGCCAGTCAGAGATAAATAGTATGATGTAGAGATCAGAAACCAGTTACCTTACTGTCCCTAAATGTGACCATAAACAAACAGACGAAGTAGCATTGAAAGAGAAGCAGAGATCCGACCTTTTCATCATCAATTGCATGGGGGATAAGTACGTGAATTCACGTGCCAATGAAGTATATATTCTCTTTTGCAAGGCAAAGGTCATAAAATACATATTATAAACTTGTTTACACGAGTGACGTCTTCTGTTGCAGAATAGTTCATCAGGTCGTAATAACTACAGTAACGGCTTCACTCTGAGAAGCAGGATAATCTTATTGGTAAAGAGGAACAATTTCGCGTAAAATACAAGGTTCTCTCATAAAACCCAGTGGTCTAAAGGGAAAATGTCAATAGCCTGGCGATCAGAAGGAGCAATGGTTCCGTAAACTGTCTCAAAAACTTTGCAAGTGGTGCAAGTACTGTAAGTATGTACTACTACTGAACCAAATTAAACCAAATCCCATGGCGCAAGAGTCTCGAAGGGCCGTGGCCTACCACGCGGCCCGCTGCTCATCCCGAAGGCCTGCAAATAACGAGATATCGTGTGGTCAGCACGACGAATCCTCTCAACTGTTATTCTTTGCTTTCAAGACCGGGGCCACTACCTCACCGTCAGTTAGCTCCTTAGTTGTTATCAAGGTGTGGCCAATATCCAGTATTCTGGAGATAGTGGGTTCGAACCCCACTGTCGGCAACCCTGAAGATGGTTTTTCGTGGTTTCCACACCAAGCAAATGCTGGGGTTGTACCTTAATTAAGGCCACGGGCACTTCCTTCCCACTTCTAGTCCCTTCCTGTCCCATCGTCACCATAAGACCTATTTGTGCGACGTAAAGAAACTTGTAAAAGAAATACTGTAATCTCATAGGCTGAGTGGATCTCGAACCGGCCCTCAGATCGAGGCAAAAAAACTTGACCTGGCCGGGAATCGAACCCGGGCCTACGGGTAAGAGGCAAGCATGCTACCCCTACACCGCGGAGCCAGCGACTACTACTATTACACTACTACTACTACTACTACTACTACTACCGATTATTATTATTATTATTATTATTATTATTATTATTATTATTATTAATGTCTTTCCCACCAGGGTCCAACTCCTAGGCTGAGTACTCAGTGTAGCATCCTTCGTTCCATAGAGCCCCGAGTTCGAATCCCCACCGAGTCGGGGATATAAGTCTCATATGGTCACTTCCTTCAGCTCGGGGTTGAGCATTTTTGATCGTCTTGGCAAACACCTTCGTTTACATGGAACACACCACACTACCAACCAACACAGAAATATGTTTTAGAGAATACATCGCACCTCATGGATTTGGCGCAAGAAACGACATTCGTTCGTAAAACTTCGCTTGATCTACATTAGCGTCAAACACGGATAATTGGTGAAAATCTAATAATAATAATAATAATAATAATAATAATAATAATAATAATAATAATAATAATAATAAGATGATGGTGGTGGTTTGAAAAGCTTTCAATTATCATTGAATTTTCGGAATTTTGTTACGCATTGGTTCTTTAAACTTCCTGGAAGCAACGACCTGGTGTTGTTGCAATTCATGTTCTCCTTGCCCAAATGTCAACGACTTCAGTCGGTTTCGATCCCACTATCTTGAGAATAGAAGGATAACAAATGACCGACTATGTGCCACTGGGAGTGACTCACAATTGCAAATCTTGGTGAAAGTTCTCACAGCTGAACAGTTGACCAGACAGTTGAGTTAATTTAACTACGATGTTTCACTCTCCAGAATTAGAAGCAATACCAAAGTTACGCTCAAGATAAAATTATACCAGATCGGAACGGATCAGTTGCACTCGGTGGCCAGTCCCTCCCTATTTTATAGAAATCTAGAACTCTCGATGGAACAGTCTGATTGAATGTTAATCAATTTAGGCAGAACATCTCCAACTACCGTAGGATCGAATAATGTCAAACCTAACGTCCACTGCAACCACTCTTCAGTCTGCTCTTTATATTCGGGAGAAAGATCCAGCGATTGAATCTTCCTCCACCAAATTAAACCTACGCCTTGCAACTGATGACGAAGGCCACACGTTAATCACGACCTTTTTTTATGGCTATTTACAAATCAACAATAACAAATCCACTTATAGGACATTTATAGGGCATGATTATTTCGGTAGTAAAATAACTAAGCCGGGCTGAGTGGCTCAGACTGTTAAGGCGCTGGCCTTCTAACCCCTACTTGGCAGGTTCGATCCTGCCTCAGTCCGGTGGTATTTGAAGGTGCTCAGATACGACAGCCCCGTGTCGGTACATTTACTGGCACGTAAAAGAACTCCTGCGAGACTAAATTCCGGCACCTCGGCTTCTCCGAAGACCTTAAAAAGTAGTTAGTGGGACTTAAAGCAAATAACATTATTATTATTAAAATAACTAACGGTGGTAGAAGTAAGGAGGACATGACATGCAGACTAGCGCAAGCAAAGAAGGCCTTTCTTAGGAAATCTGCTCACTTCGAACATTTATATAGGAATTAGAAGTGTGTTTTTGAAGACTTTCGTCGGAAGCGTGGCACTGTACGGACGTGAAACGTGCACAATAACTAGTTCAAAAACAAAGAGAATAGAAGCTTTTGAAATGTGGTGTTACAGAAGAATGATGAAGGTGAGATGGGTAGATCGATTCACGAATGAAGAGATATTGAATCGAACTGATGAGAAGAAATCGATTTGGCTAAATTTAACGATAAGAAGTGATAGAATGATAGGACACATTTTAAGACACCCAGGACTTGTTTGGTTGGTTTTTGAGGGGAAGTGTAGGGAGTAAGAATGGTAGGGGTAGACAAAGGTATGAATATGACAAGCAGATTAGAGCAGATGTAGGATGCAGCAGTCATGTAGATATGAAAATGTTGGCATAGGATACGGTGGCATGGAAAGCTGCATCAAACCAGTCTGTGGACTGATGACTCAAATAACAACACCACCACCACCACCACCACCAATAACAACAGGACAAAGTGTAAGGGAATAAATTATCGAGATAAATGTTCAATAAATTTCCAAGTTCTTTAAAAAGGTTTAAGAAAAACCTAGTTAAACAGCTGATAGCCTATCAGTGATACGGAATCTGCAGGATCGGCGATTGACTTAAATGCAGATCATTGATTGATTGATTGATTGATTGATTGATTGATTGATTGATTGATTGATTGATTGATTGATTGAAATGATGTGTTAACAGCGAAATGGTCTAAGCATAACTTATGTACAAGCACGAGCTACAAGAAGTGTCATTCTTGAGCAATGGAAACAAAAAGTTAAACCAGAGCAATGCAGCAACTTTCTTCACAGTTGAGAACACAGACAAGTTTATCCAGATTTTACTGAGTACCTGTCTCATTTCAACCGGTATTGAAGAAGAATCCCTCGATATGACACGAGCCGAGAGCAGGTGGATTCAATGGATATAATGGACTTGATGAGACGAGTTGTGGATTATTTTCAGTGGAAGATATTCCGGTTGTACGTGGAGGATAGACGTGTGCTCATGAAGAAGATAACTTACATGCCACCAGAGACCAGTTCTTGTCTCTAAAGGAGGATGATAATAAAGAGCACGTTTTAATAAATACGGAGGAAGGTGACTCAACCAGTGGCTCTACTACACAGACACGTGCTGCAAAAACGGGAAATACAAGCAAGGAAAGGGTTTATAAACCATCCGGCACGCGAGTTCAAATGTTGCTTGAACTCTACATGAACTGGAATTACAGACCAAATTAGAAGTATGGATTTCATTCATTACCTATTCTAACCTTCATTATAAATCTATTCATAAGTGCCCTGATATTTGAGTGACGATTCAAGGCACGGTAGAAGGGAAACACGGGTGTGGGTGGAGAAGATTGTCCTAGATGCGTAACCTCTAATAGTGGTTCGACATTCAAGATGCCCCAGCTCTCGTAGGATGATCGCCAACCTTCTGCGAAGAGACGGCGCAAGAAAAAATGAAATGACGTATGGCTTTTAGTGCCGGGAGATCTCAGGACGGGTTCGCCTCGCCAAGTGCTGGTCTTTTGACTTGACACCCGTAGGCGACCTGCGCGTCGTGATGAAGATGAAATTATGATGAAGACAACACATTCACCCAACGCCCGTTCCGGGGAAATTAACCAATGATGGTTAAAATTCTCGATCCTGCCGGGAATCGAACCCGAGACCCCTGTCACCAAAGGCCAGTACGCTAACCATTTAGCCATGGAGCCGGATATGGCACAAGAAGAAGTGTAATTCGAATAATTCTCCCAATAGTTGTTCCTTATTATCTACAACGCTATTCTGCTAAAGGAGAACATTCCCATTGATGTAGAGACGATGTTGTACAAATAACATAGAGAGATTTCTTTAAATTATTGGATTGATGCAGAAGTCCGTAGGGGCACCAAGGAGTCTGCTCGAGGCTTTGACGTCCCCATCCGACGGACGAATCACTATCAACAAGGTCATATGCCCTCACACCATATGAATTCTGAGGAGATGTTTGCAACTGAATCCAGGCTTTTGGAACACAATCTAGTGATTAGAAAATTGTAGTCTATAGCCGGGCTGAGTAGCTCAGACGGTCGAGGCGCTGGCCTCCTGACCCCAACTTCGCAGGTTCGATCCTGGCTCAGTACAGTGGTATCTGTAGGTGCTCATATACGTCAGCCTCGTGTCGATAGATTTAATGACACGTAAAGGAACTCCTGCGGGACTAAATTCCGGTACCTCAACGTCTCCGAAAACCATAAAAAGTATTTAGTGGATCGTAAAGCCAATAACATTATTATTATTATTATTATTATTATTATTATTATTATTATTATTATTATTATTATTATTATTATTATTTAGGGATTGGAAATTGTATAGCCAGGCTGAGTGGTTCAGAGGGTTGAGGCGCTGGCCTCCTGACCCCAACTTCGCAGGTTCGATCCTGGCTCAGTCAAGTGGTATTTCTAGGTTCTCAAATACGACAGCCTCGTGTCGGTAGATTTACTGGCACGTAAAAGTACTCCTGCGAGACTAAATTCCGGCACCTCCGCATCTCCGAAAATCTTAAAATTAATTAGTGGCACCGTAAAGCCAATAACATTAATTATTATAAATTGTATACCACCACCGCTCCTACCTTGCCGGCCAACATTCTGATGACCGGGCAAGTTGCCCGTGCGGTTACAGGCGCGCACCTGTAAGCTTGCACCCGGGAGATGGTGGGTTCCAACCCCACCATCAGCAGCCCTGAAGATGGTTTTCCGTGGTTTACCATTTCAACACCAGGCAAATCCTGGGGCTGTACCTTAATTAAGGCCACTACCGCTTGCTTCCAACTCCTAGCCCTTTACTATCCCATCGTCTCCATAAGACCTATCTGTGTCGGTGAGACGTAAAGCAACTAGCAAAAAAAAAAAAATCTGATAGTGAAATTTTTTCGAACAACGGGAATCGAACTGGCTAAACACAATGTCGGGCCATATAGACTTGACGCCTAAACCACCATGGCCACAAGGCGGGCTAATAATAATAATAATAATAATAATAATAATAATAATAATAATAATAATAATTTGATTAATGTTATACCTCATTAGCTATATCAGGATTTTGTCCCACAGGAAATTCTTCACATGCCGGTAAATCTACCAATGCTGGGCTGAGGTATTTTAGCACCTGAAAAAACCGAAGGACTAAGCTGGGATCGAATCCGTCTATTAGAGTTCAGAAGGCCAGTACTCTCTGACTGACCTACTTGGCTTGAAGGAGACTGTATTTGAATGTTCGTTGTGGTCCGACCTTTCATCAGCGATTGTGCTTTAAACCAATCTTAAATTCATAGAACTAATAATAATGGCGTGTGGCCTCCGAAGAGGCCTGTTGCCGGTCTTTGGAACTGACGCCCTATAGGCGACTTGCGCGTCTATAAGGCTGGGGTCCTATCTATGATGATTTCTAGTGATGAAGACGACACAGACACCCAGCCCCCAAGCCATCGGAATTAACCATTGAAGGTTAAAAACATCGACCTGATCACGGATCGAATCGGGGACCCCCTGGACCAAAGGTCAGCACGCTAACAACTCAGCCATAGAGCCGGACACCCTTAGAGTGCGGAGATTGAAACTTAGTTATTCGATGATGAATCTTAAGCAAGTATTATTTGGACGTAAACATTTTTGACAGACCTTTCCAACGGACGTGTGCCGACATTTTTTGTCGTGTTATGATCCCTGAGAGAAAAGAGAATTCGTCGTATTTAGCTTCATTCATTAAAGTTGGTTGCGCAGGGGTTGTTTTTGCCCCGCACTTTGTATTCACCTGGGCTGCATCACGTGTCACTGCTGTTAACCACAGATAGAGTTCTGAAATTAATCTTTGATCTTGTGACCCCATGGGTTTCTCCCTCACTACCTGTGTTAAAGACAACGTGTGTCTGGCACGAGAAGGAGGAGGATGATACCAACACAACATGGGAGTTATAATCTCCCAAGGTAAGAGCAGAGAAAAACGAAGGTGATGTCTTTAATAAAAGGAAGAGGTAAGAGAGACTGCCTCCAGCTATCGTAGTAAGAAACAAAGTGTAGCTACCAGTTTCAGAATGAACGGGGTGTAATCAGATATTAAATGGATGGTCTTCTGGAAGGAAATAGAATAGGTCAGACACTGGTACTGCCAGCCCACATTCAGAATTCAGTTTCAAGTTCTCAGATTCACTGCTGGAGCTGGGATGTCACTATTTTATGGCATGGGCATTGACACACACTTCCAGTCATAACTTAGATTACAAATTACGATTTATTTCTCGATCCTGACGATGTCGTCCACGAAAACAGAGCGAAACGTTTAGTTTAGTTAACATTCAATAGACTATTAGAAATAAAGGTTTCGTGAAATATATAAGGAGGGATAGCCTATCGATGCTGTACTATTGTCAGTTCTAAAGAAGGTTTTCCGCAGTATCCCAGTGTTACACCAGGCAAATGAATAATATTTTTGTTTTTATGTCCCACGCACTACTTTTGGTGGTTTTTAGTTCTTCGGTTCCCGTCATATTAGCTCCCAGCATCACTGTAAATGAATGCCGCATTGCACAGTTAATGTTGCACAAAATTCAAGTTACGGAGTATTTTTTGCTTCGAGAAATCGAGAAATTCGGTGTAACCGAATTTAACAGAAATTTCGAATAATACAGAAATAAATACACGTGAAGAATAGGACATACGGCCGGGAAATTTAAGTTATTTCGAGATACTGATAATTCGAGTAATGGAGGTTCGAGATATCGAGATTCGACTGTATTCACTGACAATATACGTATCCCAAATAAAACACAAAATAGTTCTACTTTATTTGTAATATCGTATAAATAAAAGAACAGTATAGAGCAGGTCACGTTTAAAGTAAAATGATCAACTATATAGACTGATGGGCTCAAATAATAATAATAATAATAATAATAATAATAATAATAATAATAATAATAATAATAATAATAATAATAATAATAATAATAATAATAATAATCCGCTACAGCCCTTGAAAGGCCTTGGCCTACCAAACGACCGCTGCTTTGCCTGAAGGCCTGCAGATTACGAGGTGTCGTGTGGTCAGCACGACGAATCCTCTCGGCCGTTATTCTTGGCTTTCTAGACCGGGACCGCTATCTCACCCTCAGATAGCTTCACAATTCTAATCACGTAGGCTGAGTGGACCTCGAACCAGCCCTCAGGTCCAGGTAAAAATTCCTGACCTGGCCGGGAATCGAACGCCGGGCCTCCGGGTAAGAGGCAGACACGCTACCCCTACACCACGGGGCGTATCTCCGAATTCAATCTCGCATATATGCGATGCAAACTCCGTAGCCAACGCGCCCCATTCACGTATAGTCATGACTAGGCCGACCTGTTAGAATATAGCCAATCCATTCAGAAAGAACGGGCCATTCGCTTACTGATTAAATAATCTTGGTGCGCGTGCACTGCACAATGCTATAAGAGCATTGCACTCTAAACAGAAGGTTTGTCAGGTAATATTTTGCACTCTGGGAAATGACCTCAAGCGCTATGACTCAGTATGTTATTCTAGTTGGAGTAGTGAGGCCGCTAATAGAGGTGAAACCCGTCGCCAAGTCTCGGCACTCATTCATGTTCCCAAGGAAGCGCAATAAAGTGGGGACAGTTACCTACCTGCATCAGAACACAAATTTGGCAAAGCTCCCTGTGTCCCTGTGCGCTGGCCTAATGCCAGTCCGCCTTGAGGCTTGTCGCCGACACAAAGACTACCGCTGAGTCGTAAACTTCACTGACAATATACGTATCCCAAATAAAACACAAAATAGTTCTACTTTATTTGTAATATCGTATAAATAAAAGAACAGTATAGAGCAGGTCACGTTTAAAGTAAAATGATCAACTATATAGACTGATGGGCTCAAATAATAATAATAATAATAATAATAATAATAATAATAATAGTCCGCCTCTGTGGTGTAGTGGTTAGCGTGATTAGCTGCCACCCCCGGAAGTCCGGGTTCGATTCCCGGCTCTGCCACTAAATTTGAAAAGTGGTACGAGGGCTGGAACGGGGTCCGCTCAGCCTCGTGAGGTCAACTGAGTAGAGGTGGGTTCGATTCCCACCTCAGCCATCCTGGAAGTGGTTTTCCGTGGTTTCCCACTTCTCCTCCAGGCGAATGCCGGGATGGTACCTAACTTAAGGCCACGGCCGCTTCCTTCCCTCCTCCTTGCCTATCCCTTCCAATCTTCCCATCCCTCCACAAGGCCCCTGTTCAGCTTAGCAGGTGCGGCCGCCTGGGCGAGGTACTGGTCATTCTCCCCAGTTGTATCCCCCGACCAAGAGTCTGAAGCTCCAGGACACTGCCCTTGAGGCGGTAGAGGTGGGATCCCTCGCTGAGTCCGAGGGAAAAGCCGAACCTGGAGGGTAAACAGATGATAATCATCATCATCATCATCATCATCATCATCATCATCTGTTTACCCTCCAGGTTCGGCTTTTCCCTCGGACTGAGCGAGGGATCCCACCTCTACCGCCTCAAGGGCAGTGTCCTGGAGCTTCAGACTCTTGGTCGGGGGATACAACTGGGGAGTATGACCAGTACCTCGCCCAGGCGGCCTCACCTGCTATAGTGAACAGGGGCCTAGTAGGGGGATGGGAAGATTGGAAGGGATAGGCAAGGAAGAGGGAAGGAAGCGGCCGTGGCCTTAAGATAGGTACCATCCCGGCATTTGCCTGGAGGTGAAGTGTGAAACCACGGAAAACCACTTCGAGGATGGCTGAGGTGGGAATCGAACCCGCCTCTACTCAGTTGACCTCCCGAGGCTGAGTGGACCCCGTTCCAGCCCTCGTACCACTTTTCAAATTTCGTGGCAGAGCCGGGAATCGAACCCGGACCTCCGGGGGTGGCAGCTAATCACGCTAACCACTACACCACAGAGGCGGCGTAATAATAATAATAATAGACTAATAATAACAATCCTAAGACATCAGAGAATTTGTAGCAAAAATTTAGTCTGCACGTTTGTTGATTTCAGAAAAGTCTATGATTCAGTGGATCGCAAATAACTCTTTAAAATATTGAAAGAACAAGGTTTAGACATTAAAACATTTTCAATAAAAGAAACAGACACTGTCAGACTCGAAGTCTTTTGAAAAGACAGAATACATGACCTGCAGCAAACATGCACCAAAATTCAAGGAAACGAAATATGGCAAAATTAAACGAGTATCACATTTTAAGTACCTCGGTGAAACATTTACGGAAAATTGACTCGAAAGAAAAGCCAAGGAATGATATGCCAAAAGATGGAATCTGAACATCGACTAATCCAAAATATCTACAACAAAAAAAAATGTATCTCCAAGCATACAAAACTGAGACACTGCAATACAGTCATAAAGCCAGAACGTGTCTATGGATCAGAGACGCTAATTATGGACAGGAAAGCAGACATTGAAAATGTTGTATGTCCGTCGCTCCCTTCTCGATCCGCCAGCCAGCTACACGCGTGCCAGTGTGTTATTCTTCGAGCCTCGACGCGCAGCCCTCAGTGCGCGTGCCTGGAACGTCGTGTGTGCTATATAAAGGAGCTCCTAGCCTGTCCAGACGCCCACTGACCCCGGTGTCCAGCTCCAGAATACACCCTACGTCGAGCACGGAGGCTACTCCTCTTGAAAATGTGCTTCGGCCAGGTGGACTGAATTTCTGGCAGTAAGAGGTCTCACCTCGGGTCACCGCTCCTCTTGCCTATTCCGCTGTCCATGCCCAGTCTTACCATTATATGCCACTATCATTCCCTAGCTAATGCAAGCTCCCATTATCGACTTAGTTTCGCTAAGTAGGAACTCTTCAGTCATTGAACTTACATTAATGAACTCAGACACTTCAACAAGGAAGGACTCTCTGAGATATTTACGTCAGTGCTTCTGATAGTTTTCGACTATCAAGAACTTTTCATGTCACAAAGACTATCTTTCCGAAATAGTAGTGAACGTGAATACTCCAACGTGTATATAGTGTACAAAGACAGACTCTTTCTCCAAATTCATAATTCAATTTGCTTCGAGATAACTTTCAGTTTTGTTAGTGTAAATATTGTAATTTTACATGTGAAGCAAATAAAGAAGTTGTGCTTTTTGTAAACCCAACCTTGTTTACAACAGAAAACACTGTGTAAATGGAACGCAAAATCATAAGAAAAATTCTAGGCCCGAAACTCACCAACTTAGAGGCAGACAGGAAATTAAACAGTCCACAAATATTCACAGTGATATTAGCAAACGCAGGCTAAGATTTTATAGTCATATTAAACGAATGCATCCAGAATTATTCTATGAAAATGGAAGTAAGCCTAAAACAGACACAATGAAGTTGATTGGCGAAATTAAAACCGGTTTGTAACAGGCAGGAATTACACCAGAAGATGTCAAAAACAGGGAAATCTTCAGATACAAAATTCATAAATGGCAAGTTGGCAAAGAGGAAAGACTTACGAAGAAGACCGGAACAAGCTGGTCTGAAGACTGAAAGGAAACCCACAGTAAAAGAATGAAAGAAATATGGGAATAGAGGAAGGCAAATGGACGCCTCTAAGTACTTTGCGTAGTATTAATGGGCTTATTCGCATATATAATAATAATAATAATAATAATAATAATAATAGAGAACAGAGCGTAAAGACTCACTTATATAATAAAAAACCCATATCCTCAAATTCAAATTAAGGCATTACAACACTGCAATCAAGCCTGAAGCACTGATCATTTTGGGGCAGTCATTGATTAAAGATGTAGAAAAAACCCAAAGCAAAGTCACCTTCGTACAGGCCATGAAGGGCCTTGGAGGAGTGGAAGGTAAAGGCTTCCACCATTGTTAACCTCGGGACGTGATGGGGTAGAGTGGTTAGCTCTACGCCCGGCCGCCTTTGCCCCCAGGAATTAACCTGGTACTCATTTTTGGTGTAGTCTGAGTGAACCTCAGGGCCATATGCACCTCCGGAAGTGGAAATCTCGTTTCTTAAATTTTACGACTTCCTAACGGGAATTCGAACCCACGTCCTTCCAGGCGAACCGAGCACGCCTTTACCGCCTCGGCCAGGCAGCCCCTAAAGATGTAGAAAAGCAAGAAAGAAAAATCTTAAGGAAAATGTTTGGACCAGTCTGTACAGGGGGGGCGGGGGGGTGATCAAGATGATGATAAAATCTAATGAACTGTACCAACACTCAGAGAAAATCTCAGACACATTTACAAAAAGTCGTTTGAAATTTTACGGACATAATCTCAGAATGAGTAATCAGAGATTGACCAAAATAATTCTAAATCCTGCCCTATCAATGAAAGTTTAAAAAAAAAAACCTGGCACCTCGAAGTTGTGCAAAAGATCTTCAGGAAATAGGTATCAAAGATTACATTGTGTTAGATCTAAGTTCAGAAAATTAGTAGACAATCACCGCTCTACACACCATCCAAACACTACCACCAATAAAATCTGGTCGTAAGATTGCAAGAAAAGCCACAGAGAGAAAATGAAGAGATTCTGGGAGAAGAAAAAGGCAACAACATCAGATGTATAAATTCAAATAAATAAATAAATAAATAAATAAATAAATAAATAAATAAATAAATAAATAAATAAATAAATAAATAATAACCGAGCGAGTTGGCCTTGCGGTTATGGTCGCGCAGCTATGAGCTTACATTCGGGAGACAGCCCTGAAGATGATTTTCCGCGGTTTCCCACTTTCACACCAGTTAAATATTGGGTCTGTTCCTCTAGCCCTATTCCATCCCTCCGTCGTTCGAAACCTTCGATGTGGTATTGCGACGTTAAATAAATAAGGACGGGGGGAGTAAAGAGTAAAAGTAAGGTGGATTCAGGATATATCATTCATAAGTTGGAATTAGCAGATATAAGGTCTACAAGACTGATTTATGGTAAAATTAGGTGGGAACAATGGCAGGAGGATACTTCGAACGTGGAGATAAAGGCTAAATTAGGCGTGAACTCGACGGATGAAACTGGACGTATAAACCTGTTACGGTAGTGAGGTGAATGGTGAAGGATAGGTTACCTAGAAGTATAGTAGACTTGGCCATGGAGGGTAAGAGATGTAGAGGAAATTCAGAGCGACTAGTCTAGTTTTTAAAGGACGTAACTAAACGTGGTCACAGAGCTAGTTGGAAGGAGAAGTTAATTCTCAGAGACTTGCAGAATGAATGCTCAAAGGCATAACAGTCGATGGAGGTAAAAATGGTTGTACACCTTATATATTACTAGTAAAATAGGACTCGTGAAGACAAACCTATTCCTAGAAAGGTTTGTCGGTCACGTCAGTAAAGCATGGCCTCTATTGCGTGGAAATTCCCCGAACGCTGACTTCACTTTGCGCTGGCTTTATGCCGGACCCTGAGCTAACATTGTAAATTATTGAGACGACATAGCCATTGTCTCGAGGAGGAGGAGAAGGAGGAAAAATATGTCATCGTCAGCGATACTCTTGTTTCTGGGTAAAAAAGACACAAATTCCTCGTGTGATAGCAACGTACTCTAGTAACGGGTAGAATGGAATACATACGTCAATAGGTTACGCGTATTTAATTTCGCTGGGTTTGGTGACACAGGGATTTCATTGATATATTGTTTCTTATTACTTTTTGGCATGAATACGTCTTATGGCTAGAGATCATCTGATAATTGGCGTCACGAAATTATTGGTACAACATGTGTGACTGGATGTTACCTAGCAACCTTGCAGGCTGTGATGTGAAGGACTGATGGATGGCCATGACTGAGAGAGAAATTACCAAGGAGAGGCTTCCTTCCACTTTCTAGACCTTTCTTATCCCATCGTCGCCATAAGACATATCTGTGTCGGTGCGACGTAAAGCAAAATAGGAAAAAAATAGGTTTTTTCCCAATGACAAATTTGACACTAACTTTTAACTAGTACGCTTCCTCTATTTATTTTCCAATTGTTTGTTCTATTATAGAATTTTAATGTTACTTTATTAATTACTTGTGAAAGAGGGCCACGAATGCTAACATCGGTACTACTTAAGATGTAAACAAATAAATCCCAACTATGTACGTGAGGTTTTTGGAAATGAAATGAAATGAAATGTCACGTATCTTTGGTTTAGATTTCATGTAAAACTGAACCTCCTGCAGATATAAACACGATATCAACATTCACGAGAAGTCATAGGAGCGGTGGAGTGGGGTGGAGAAAGATTGCGTTCTATAATTCCAATCGAAGATGCTTGCTGAATGAGCTCTATAAGGCTTAACAGTTGCCGAGAAATGTACTGTACGTTATTATTATTATTATTATTATTATTATTATTATTATTATTATTATTATTATAATATATATTGCGAATGAGCCCATTAGGACTACGCAAAGTACTTAGAGACAGGCATTTGCCTTTCTTTTTATTATTATTATTGTTATTATTATTATTTGTTTTACGTCGCACCGACACAAATAGGCCTTATGGCGACGATGGGAGAGGAAAGGCTTAGGAATGCGAAGGGAGTGGCCGTGGCCTTAATTTAGGTACAGCCCCAGCATTTGCCTGGTATGAAAATGGGAAACCACGGAAAACCATCTTCAGGGCTGCCAACAGTGGGGTTCGAACTATTAATTTTTAATGATGAAAACATTTCTCAGCAGACAAAGTATGCAGTTCCGAAAAAAAACAGCCTAAAATCGCTTGTTTCTTTACCCTTTTTCATGTTTCGTTAAAATCCTAGCCAAAATAAGTTAAAATAATTCTTTCTTTAATGTGTTCCTTGGTTCAGTACTCTAAGGAGTATTTTGAATTTTTGAAAAATGTTCACATCAAATGTAGTTATATGGTCTTAAGTGAAACAATGCGTTGACTCGCATTAGCAGTCGTAGTGGTAGAAAAAGGCAAACTGCTAAACTAATCGATTGGATAACGATGATTAAAAAAAGGATTGTAATTTTTAGGGGAAAAAAAGGAATTTATTCTCATACTTAATTATATTTTATTTATCTACAATTCGTAGCTCATGTCCCTAGGATGTTTCCAACATTGAGTTGCTTACCTGGAGAGCTAGAACTGTGGATTTTTGTCCTGTTGACAACTTTTGCGGTTTTCTGAGACGCCTTTAATTTTGAGTGACAGGAGTTCGTTTACGAGGCTATCAGCACGAGGTTGACGTATTTGAGAACCTTCAGACTGAGTCTCGAACTAGCCTCTCTACCGTCTGAGCTCTCAGCTGAGCTTGTCTGAGAGAGTATGATTCCTTTGTCGGCCTGTTTCTCTCTCTCTCTCTTTCCCTGCCTCACAGTCTTACCGCCAGATTTACTAAGGCTACTCCATGAAAATATTCAATCCTTTGTGTTCTGTCTCCTGAAACAGTTCGGCCAGCACCTCCAGTATATCAGAAATCAAGTTGCATTCCTTTACCTTGCCCAGCCGTGACCTGAGACCTTTTTCCATCACCTCACTCCAGTTATATCGAAGTTTCCCCGACCAGCCCCGGCGGGTGTGGGAACAGGAAGTGGTAGCTCACAGGTTTGTGGTGTCCGTTGCTCGACCAGCAGCAGAGGGTCCGCTTCTCCCCCAGGAAGGGACTAGGCGATCCTCGGAAACAAAGCTATTATCGAGGCCGGGTGTCTTTATGGCCAGCCAGATTTTAGCTTATTGCTACCCCCTAAAATATACACACATCTTCAAAACCCACCGCACAAACTTTCTAATCCTCCAAATCTGTCTCTGTGTGTGGTTTAGGGTTCCTCTCAATTTGTCGGAAAATGGCAGTCTGGCGCCTAACTTTATTATCCAGACAACCGAATTAGGACAAAATACACCAGGAATCTCCCCTGTCAACAAACAAACACATAGTGGACAGTAGAATATCGAGGATCTGAAACTTTGATTTCACCGACAGTTGTTAATACTGAACAAGTTGTTGAATATCATTAAGATACCAATTTTTTAAAAAAAGGTTCCATCAACGAACGAATTTTAACGTTGCTGAACTGTGTAGTAACATTCCCTCTCCTTTGTTAAAATAATATCTGACGATTGTTACCAATTAAAAATGGCTGCTGTTTTCGATGTGAAAATGTTATATTTATGACATTTGGAACTACAGTTGTTTGGCAAATTATTATACTCACGAAGAAAATAAGGTATTTTGCGGCTTTTTTTCAATAAATGGAACCGAGCGAGTTCGCCGTGCGGTTAGGGGCGCGCAGCTGTGAGCTTACATTCGGGAGGTTGTGGGTTCGAATCCCACTGTCTACAGCCCTAAAGACGATTTTCCGTGGTTTCCCATTTTAAAACAAGGCAAATGTTGGGGGTGTACCTTAATTAAGGCTACGGCCGCTTCCCTAATTCTTGCGAGATTTAAAAACGTAATAATGAACACAGTTTTATTCGCTTGATTGTATTCATTTAACGACTATCGAATGAAACTGTGCAAAAGAATGTTTAATCCTTACCCGATAAAATTAATTTAAACTCAACCATGGATCACCCAAGAGAATTTTGATTCTGTGTCATCTGGTGGAGAAAACTGAAATATTGAAATTGACTTGTGAGCAGCCGAAATGACGCAAAATCTGCCTGTAAGATGATAGCCGAGGACATACGATTATTATTCTTTCTTTTATTTATCCACTGGGGTCTTCTAGCGACCTCCCAATTTCAATGCTTCATCCTTTGTATTTCTTCCTCCAACACTCCTTCGTCTTCTCACTATGTCTCCTTTTCCTCTTCTGGGACCATTTTGAGCATGTTTCCTTTAACTTCCGACCTTGGAATCCTTCCATTTTTAACACCTTCTTTCTAAAAATTTCTCTCTCTCTCTGTTGCTTCTTCTTCTTCTTCTTCTTCTTCTTCTTCTTCTTCTTCTTCTTCTTCTCCTATATTGTTTCTTTCCAGATCACTCTTGACTTCATTAATCCAGGTCGTTGTTGACTTCTCCTTCCAAAGATATCTATTCTCTATAAATGTCAAACAAATATCAATCGCCTCTTCCGTATTATTTTTTTATTATTATTCGATTTATTGCATTTTCCGACTCCTTGGCCGAATGGTCAGTGCTGAGAATCTTCGGATCGGGGGGGTTCTCGTGTTCGATTCCCGGACTTGCCGGGGATTTTTAATCGCGTCTGATTAATTCTTCTGGCTGGGGGACTGGGTGTTTGTACTTGTTCCAACATTTTCAACTTCATATTCAGACAACACACTGCATTACACAACACCACAGAAACACGCAATAGTGATTACATCCCTCCCCATACGGTTGGCGACAGGAAGGGCATGCGGCCGTAAAACATGATGAAATTCATATATAGCGACACAGTCAAACCCGCGACCACATGGATGTGGGAAGAGCGAAAGAAGAAGATGATGATGATGATGATGATGATGATGATGATTTATTGTATTACGCCATAAAACGAAACGTAAGTAGAAGGAGATGTAAGGGACAACTGTTAGGTTCTGCACTCGATTTCAAAGCGTGGAAACAGAAATTATTTGACTTTCCCGTCCTAGATAATGGCACTTTCCTCCAACATTCAACCAACTTACACAATGATGACAGGTGGATGATTTAAAATCATGATCAGTAGACGCGATCAGTCGAGAAGTTCAGTTAATGAGATATATTGTAGACGCCCTGGATGGTTATCCACACCAGATCCCCAACGTCCATGTGAAACTTCTTCCCCGGCGAGGCGATTGTTATCTGCACTTCCCGTGTCCTCAGCTGACCTGCATAACTCCACAGTTTCTCAACAGCAAGGTGAACCTCTGGGCTGGGAGAGAGTTAACCCAGGCTTTTGACGACATCAAGAAATATGATACACTCGCAGATGAGATCAAATAATTACAACTCCCTGATGAGACAGATATTTTCTGGCTCCGTGATTAACTGCTTAGCAGGCTACCCTTCGGTCCACGAGATCCTGGGTTCAATTACCAGCCGGGTCGGAGTTTTAAACTTCATTGTTATGCACTCTTGCTCGAGGAATGACTGTTGTGCCATCTTCAACAATTAATTTCACGCTTAAAGATGCGCACTCACTCATAGTCGTCAACTCCAAAGACCTCCAATAGGCCCCTCTCCGGAGGGCAAACTCCATCATTATTTCAGAAAAACAGCACTGAATATATCTTTTCCGTGTGACGTAAAGCAGATTATAAACAACAACAACAACAACAACTCACAAAATTTTAAGATTTCGCTGCATAAAGTGTTATACAGGTAGATTTTAGTTCATACCAAACCTAACTACAGTACACAGCGCAACAGCCGCGAAGGGTCTTGGCCTACCAAGCGACCGCTGCTCAGCCCGAAGGCCTGCAGATTACTAAGTGTCGTGTGGTCAGCACGACGAATCCTCTCGGCCGTTATTCTTGGCTTTTGAGACCGGAGCCGCTATCTCACCCTCAGATAGCTTCTCATACGTAATCCAGTAGGCTGAGTGGACTTCGAACCAAGTAAAAATCCCTGACCTGGCCAGGAAGAAGCAGGCACGCCACCCGAACACCGCAGGCTACTACTACTACTAAATGTTTTCATTGGCCAGGTTCTTGTTTGTACAGAAAGTGATTTTTTTAAAATTGTAAATACCTTTTGGTAGTTGATAAACCAATACCATTTTCTGAGCTCCTTATTTTTATTGGAGAGTGTTGCAGGAATGAAAGATGACAGGGAAAACCGAAGTACCCGGAGAAATTCCTGTCCCGCCTCCGCTTTGTACAGCACAAATCTCACATGGAGTGACCGGGATTTGAATCATGGAACCCAGCGGTGAGAGGCCTGGCTCTCTAATAATAATAATAATAATAATAATAATAATAATAATAATAATAATAATAATAATAATAATAATAATAATAATCGTATTATAAGCAACTGACTAATTAATTAGTACCGGGCGAGTTGGCCGTGCGCGTAGAGGCGCGCGGTTGTGAGCTTGCATCCGGGAGATAGTAAGTTCGAATCCCACTATCGGCAGCCCTGAAGATGGTTTTCCGTGGTTTCCCATTTTCACACCAGGCAAATGCTGGGGCTGTACCTTAATTAAGGCCACGGCCGCTTCCTTCCAACTCCTAGGCCTTTCCTATCCCATCGTCGCCATAAGACGTATCTGTGTCGGTGCGATGTAAAGCCCCTAGCAAAATAATTAATTAGTTATTATTACAATAATTAATCTCTCCAGCTGCTTGTCATCCGCGACTGGGAGATGGTGTTCTGTTAATTCATTCATTTATTTATTCATTCATTCTATTTATATTTTTATTATGATTCTTCAAGGAATTATTACGTCTTCTCGTATACTGTGTCAATGAAAGCATCCGTTAACGCCAGTGAAGGGGGTAGTAGCAGTGCCTGCCATCTATCGGCGGTTGCATAGAACTTGTCGTCGGCGTCCACAGCCACCTCCGTTACTGCTGTGTGTGGGTGGATGGAGGAGTGTTGAAGTACATTATAAGCTGCCCTCTTGGGACAAGCTGTATATGCAAACATTGGGCATCATCAAAGCATATTACTGCTGCGATAATGGCAGCACGGTGCCTTCACAAACACTACCATAACACGGTGGCCAAACGGCCGACCGAATGGCAAGATTAGGAACCAGGCGCCCAGTTAAACAAGTGATAACCATTTTGCATATGCTTTCGTTAAAGAGCCGGACGTCCTGAGGGTTGCCACAATTTGTAATCTGCTACAGGAGTAAGTCTAAACACACATACACACGCTCACAACACATCTCAACAATCAACATAAACTTTTGAAAGCAATTTCGAAAGGAATATTGATTCTTACTGTCTCAAGATATTTATATATTCTAATTGTTCTAGTGTGACCATTATTAGTTAATAATAATAATAATAATAATAATAATAATAATAATAATAATATTTTTTTGCTAGGGGCTTTACGTCGCACCGACACAGATAGGTCTTATGGCGACGATGGGATAGGAAAGGCCTAGGAGTTGGAAGGTAGCGGCCGTGGCCTTAATTAAGGTACAGCCCCAGCATTTGTCTGGTGTGAAAATGGGAAACCACGGGAAACCATCTTCAGGGCTGCCGATAGTGGGACTCGAACCTACTATCTCCCGGATGCAAGCTCACAGCCGCGCGCCTCTACGCGCACGGCCAACTCGCCCGGTAATAATAATAATAATAATAATAATAATAATAATATATCTGGCCGCAGCAGAAACATTGGGCATGATTGGAAAGGGAGATCTAGAGAACATCAGAAAGAAAGAGAGGAAAATGCTCCGGAAGATCTTGGGGCCCGAAAATGAAAGGTGGGGAGAGGAGACTTAGACCCAACAAAGAACTATACCAGAAGACAGAGGAAGTCGTCGTTTTAATGAAAAAGCGAAGGCTTCAGTTTTATGGACATCTACAGAGAATGGACACCAACCGACTGACAAAAAGGATTTTCAGCTTTTTCAGCCTAAGGAAGACGGAACCAAAATGGTTTCGGGAAGTAAGGACCGCCCTGGCCAGGATAGGAGTAGAAAAAGAGGACGTACTGGACAGAAACAAATTTAGACAAAAAGTGAAGGAGTTCAAGGGTTTCCAGGAGACTGGGGAAGAACTTGTGAAGAAGAAGAATAAGAAGAAGAAGAATAAGATAACCTACACAGAAGAACAGAAGAAAGAAAAAAGAAGTCAGTGCAAGGATGAAGAAGTACTGGCAGAATGTGAAGTCAGGACTGGTGAAAAATAACGTTAAGACTGTAAAACGTGGTCCATAGATGGCCGAAACGATAATAAATAAATAAATAATATATCTGGCTCCTTGGGTGACAGGTTAGCAGAATGGTCTTCAGTTCGGATGGGTTGCGGTTCGATTCCCGGCTGGGTCAGAGATTTTAGCTGCATCTGGTTAATTCCACTAGCTCGGGCATACGGCATATTGTTCGTCTGATTGCATAAATCTTCAGTACATACAACAATATTTCACACTATAAATGTTCGGCGGAACAGTCAACCTATCGCCGGAAGAAGAATGTTATTGTTTATACGTCCCACGAACGACTTTGACGGTGTTCGGAGACGTCGATGTGCCGGAATTTTGTCCTGCAGGAGTTCTTTTACGTTCCGGTAAATCTACCGACACGAGGCTGGCGTATTTGAGCACCTTCAAATACAACCGGACTGAGTCAGGATCGAACCTGCCAAGTCTGAGTCAGAAGACAAGTGCCTCAACCGTCTGAGCCACTCAGCCCGGCAAGAAGTAGTATGCTTTTAGTTACTGTGTGCAGGAATTTTTATTTGACCCAATTTCGGCTGCCTCCGTGTCAATTTCGACATTCTCTACTGCCAGAACTTTATATCAACTACTCATAACTGTGTTGTTAGTCATTTTTCTCGGGTAAATACCAAATGTTTCCCCCCAGTGATCTTTTAGTAGCCGACGTCGTATGACGCGGAGCGACGAATGGACTTTAGACTACTCCGTCGTTCAAGACTACGATTAACTCTACCGGGTTTGAACAAGCCTCTCCGATTACACAGGCCAACAATCTAGCACTAATTCTCAGAGAGGGATTATAAATTCAATATTCGGAAACACTTCATATCGATAGTTCTCTAACCCTTTCAGACACCAGGATACAATTTTTACTAAAATAATGTGTTCCATAATTTTTCGTGCTGGAATAGAATGGCAAATTACTGAGAATGTATCACAACCATGTTAACGTATTTTCTTCTTGTAAACATCTGTGTGATGTGCGTCACATCCTTTATTTTTCCCAATTTTTAACCTGTATAACACAACATGTTAACAATTAAATGACACATATTGCTTGCGTCCTTCAGTTTTAAGGGTGGCAAGTCACTCTGCTTCACTTCGTGAGATTTTCCTAAATCAGTATGCATTCCTTTAAGGACTCAAATGCACTCTAATTATACAGTGGCGGGCTGAGTGGCTCAGGCGGTTGAGGCGCTGGCCTTCCGAACCTAACTTGGCAGGTTCGATCGAGGCTCAGTCCGGTGATATTTGAAGGTTCTTAAATATGCCAGCCTCGCGGAGGTAGATTTACTGGCACGTAAAAGAACTCCTACAAGACTAAATTCCGGCACCTCGGCGTCTCCGAAAAGACAAAAGGTAGTTAATGGGACTTAAAAGACTAACATTATTAGAACAATTATTATACAGTGCAGCTTTCTTAACAGTCAAATTACATTAATTGCATGATCTACTTGGCTTCGTGAAAATTCCTGAAATATTTTCATATCAATATTTCAACATTAATAAGTTGAAGTAGAAACGTTTCGTACATGATTGAACTGTCGTGGGAAATATGAAGCCAAAAGGAAACTTATACTTAGCTTTTACATTTGTGTGGGAAAGTCTGAAAGGGCTAAACAAAGTGAACCTTGTACAAACCATCGCACCGGGATTAACATGAATTTGTCTTGTCCGGAGTCGAACCTAAGGTTTCTGACTGGAAGGCTGAGGCGCAGCTTCTGACCGGCCTTTACCTATATTACATTAATGGCATTTAATCACCAGTTCGGGGAGAGGGTTAGACTGACAGTTAGAATAATTTTCGTCAACACTTTACATTACAGAATTGTCTTCATCATCTCCATTAGGGTATAAGTGCATTTTTTCTACACTGTCTTCTAATGATTATGAGATATATAATTATATTAAATTAGTATCACTCTGATTGTGTCATTATCGTTTCTTTTTTACCGTGACCAATTTATCGCTACCAGGAAGACCTTGAATTGGATGGACGTCAGTCAGGAGTGACCCCACCCCCAAGATTGATCGCGAAGAAAATAATCATACTTTTCTTCTTATGGGTGCGTGAAAGGAATAGTATATTCAAAATATGGAAGACTTAAACATTGTTAACAGCAAATTCGGAAGTTCCATGTTTTTTTCTTAATCTGTTTACCCTCCAGGGTTGGTTTTTACCTTGGATTAAGCGAGGAATCCCACCTCTAACACCTCAAGGGCTGTGTCCTGGAGCGTGAGAGTTTGGATCGGTTGTACAACTGCGGAAGAGGGTCATTACCTCACAGAGTAGGCCTCACCTGCTATATTGAACAGGGGTTTTGTGGGGGGGAGGAGGGATGGGAAGATCGGAAGGGATACACAAGGAAGAAGGAAGGAAGCGGCCATGGCGTTAAGTTAGGTACCATCCCGACATTTGCCTGGAGAAGAAATGGGAAACCACGGAAAACCACTTCGAGGATGGTTGAGGTGGGAATCGAAGCCACCTCTACTTAGTTGACCTCCCGAGGCTGAGTAGATCCTGGGAAATTCCATACGACCTAAATACAACTTCAACTCACAGAAAGTAATTTTGTCATCTGGTTGCTATAAATTTCTGGATAACTACAGTATGAACAATAGTAATAATAATTAATTATAGACTGTCGTGCCTTTCACCGTTCAGTCTGCAAGCCTCTGTGAATTTACTAAACGCTTCCACATACCTCGATTTCTGTAGCTCAGTTTATCTCCATACCTCCTATCTTTAAATCATCTGACAGAGAGTTTAACCACTTTCGTCTTGATCTCCCTCTACTTCTCTTACCCTACATCATCGAGTGTATTATTCGCCTAAGGAACCTATCCCACTCCAATCACCTAACACGACCTTACCATCGAAGCCGGTTTATGCGTACAGCTTTATCAATCGAGTTCATTCTTAAGTTAGCCTTTATCTTCTCATTGCGTTTAACCTTCAGTGCAGTTCGTCCAATTGTTTAAGCGTGACTTAGAGACACCATCTCATTTTTCTGGTCAATGTATTTAAATAATACATAGTCAGCCATACGACGGTTCTCTCTGATAATGTTTGTGGTCTTCTGCCAAATGGTTTAGATTTGGTGTAGTTTTGGAAGACAGGCACAGACATTTCATTCATTTTTTATGGGAAGAACATATTTTAGTGGTGACAGAGCGAGCTGGCCGTGCGGTTAGTGGCGCGCAGCTGGGAGCTTGCATTCGAGAGATAGTGGGTTCGAGTCCGCTGTGGGCAGCCCTGAAGATGGTTTTCCGTGGTTTCCCATTTTCACACCAGGCAAATGCTGGGCCTGTACCTTAATTAATGCCACGGTCGCTTCCTTCCCACCCCTATCCCTTTCCTATCCCATCGTCGCTATAAGACCTTTCTGTGTCGCTGGGACGAAAAGCAACTTGTAAAAAAAAAAGTCTCTGTGGCTCAGGTGGCAACGCCCCGGCCACTCACTGCTGAGTTCCGTGGTTCAAAACCCGGTCACTCCATGTGAGGATTTTTTTGTGGACAAAGCTGAGGTGGGACAGGTTTTTCTCCGGGTACTCACATTTTGTCTCCATCTTTCATTCCAGCAAAACACTCCAATACCATTTTCATTTCATTTGTCAGTCAGTGCGACCGGTTTCGGCAGCCGGCACAATTCCTATCCTCGCCGCTGGATGGAGATTTCATTCATTCCATTCCTGACCCGGTTGTATGACTGGAAACAAGCTGTGGATTTTTATTTCATCATTATGCTAGGTACAACATTCTTACTCCCTTCCAGCCACTGACTACTCTAGTTTGTATGGCAAGTAATTCATTACTTATCACCGAGCTCGATAGCTGCAGTCGCTTAAGTGCGGCCAGTATCCAGTATTCGGGAGATAGTAGGTTCGAACCCCACTGTCAGCAGCCCTGAAGATGGTTTTCCGTGGTTTCCCATTTTCACACCAGGCAAATGCTGGGGCTGTACCTTAATTAAGGCCACGGCCGCTTCCTTCCCACTCCTAGCCCTTCCCTGTCCCATCGTCGCCATAAGACCTATCTGTGTCGGTGCGACGTTAAGCAACTAGCAAAAGAATATCATTACCCGGGTTAGGAGTTTGATGACATGTCATCTTTTAATTGGTTCACGACAGACATTGCTAACTTGTACGGAAATCCTGATCATAGTTCCTGCATTGTAGAAATGCTTCATTTATTAGGTCTTTTTTTTTTTTGTCATTTTTGCCTGTTTGTGTTTTTCTTAAATTATACGTCTTTATTCGGTCATTTTATCGAATTTATTAGACTATTTTATACTTTTGAGTCATTTTCCTGCATGTTTAAGGATTTCGATGCATTTACGCGTAAAGTATTATAACTTTGATGTATTGGATATTATCGCAACTTTGAGTGGGGATGAATACGGAGACTTGAGAATTTTCACAATGCTTTGTCAATCTGAGGACTAAAGAAAATTTATTCACCACTTACTTCTTGGAAATGTAAGCGGAGCGAATTTCTCTGCGAAACGTAAAGAATTTTACTTTGTTTTCTTTAGGCAGCAAACGCCCAATAGCGTATTATAATGTCTATAACATAAATATAGGCTATACCAACTCTATTAGTAAATTGAGTGAACATTTTAATTTAAAATTTATGTCAATTTTTTTAAGTTTTCAGATTATTTGACTGGACTTTCGACTCGTTGGCTGAATGGTCAGCGTACTGGCCTTCAGTTCAGAGGGTCCCGGGTTCGATTCCCGGCCGGGTCGGGGATTTTAATCTTAATTGGTTAATACCAATGGCACGGGGGCTGGGTGTGTGTGGCGTATTCAGCATTAGGTAGGGCACTCATCTTCACAGACATGCAGGTCGTCTAATAGGCCGCCTACGAGAAAAAGACCCGCACCAGGCCTCTCCGGAGGCCATACGCCATTATTTACTGGACCTTTGCCGTCATTTTTAGATGTTTTAACATTTTAAGGTTATCAAAATCCTGGCCCTTTTTATTACATTACGTTCCTTGTACCCTAGGTGCAGACTAAACGCTGGTTAGGCAACTGATGTGCCTGTTAATTAGTCCAGGTAGCCTGGATTCATTAATGCGTGTTGCAGCGCACGCGCCAGCCCAGTCGTACTTCTCTCAGGCCACAAAAACTAGAATAAGAAGAAGATAAAAGGGAAGGGTAGAGAAGGAAGAGTGTGTCTTTAACTGTTGAATAGAGAAGAGAGCATGCCAGACACGAGGCCAGTCCTGTCTTGTGCTATCTACTGCCCCACACAAAGGGGAGAAGAACTGACCTTCCTATTCAACTCCCATTCCACACAATAAAACAGTAATAAATTACGAAATATTTCATGCCTTAACTCTGACATAATTAGAGATATGCTCTCTTCCTCCAGTTCCCACAAAACATTATGAAGACCTCCAGTTGTGGCGTTAAAAACGTCGGTTCCATTTCCCGTCAGGAATTTTAAAGAATTTACAAAGGACACTCAATTTCTTCTCGAAAGACACAGCCCCGAGGTTCTCTTATCCTACACCCGGCTGATGTAATATAGCATAATACTGTCCTCACCAGGATTACTTGATTCGAGAACTGAGAAAGATCGGAAAGAAAACAGTACTTGTGGGTGATTTCCGACAAACGAGTAGGGTAAAAAACTAAGGTAACTCCGTGATATTAAGTTTAAAAAAATAATGTTTACTGAAATTGTGTGTCACGAGGATGCTCTACACTTCGGTTGGAATAGGGATAGTGCTGGACACATTGCGGTTAAATTTTTGTAAAACGTCCAATCTTAAATACCAAGAATTTATTTACAAAATTTACAGTTGAAGTTAGGTAATTCCATAATATTCTAGTAAGTCCGTGACAACAAAATGTTAACAAAGAACCGTGCTTTTTCATAATAGAAACTTGTTTGTAATATAAAATAGGTTTTCATGCCTATTTTAAGTATCCTTCAGTTTCCTATGTTGCAGTTATGATTTACTACTGCAGAGAGCTTTGGAAATGAACTTAGGCTCTAGGCACACAATCTAGTAATTAGAAATTGTATACCACCACCTCTCCTGTCCTACAGACCAGTATTCCGATGGAAAAAAGTGTATATTTCCACCAATGGGATTCGAACCAGCTAACCACTGTTTCAGACCACGGAGACTTTACGCCTTAACAATCATACCCACCAGGCTGGCACTCATCAATACAGAGAGCTGTTCTGTTATTAATAGAAATTATTCTACCATTTTTTTCCCACACCTGTGGGGTCGCGGGTACGAGTTCTGTGGAATATGTGGATCTGACCCTGTTTTACGACCGGTTTCCCTACCTAACGCAACCCTACGGAGGGATGTAATCACTACTGCGTCTTTCCGTGCTGGTTGGTAGTGTGGTGTGCTGTCTGAATACTAACAGACAAGTGTTGCGACAAACACAAATACCCAGTCCCCGAGCCAGAAGAATTAAGCACACTTGATTATAATCCCCGACGTGGTCGAGAATCGAACCCGGGTCCCTCTGAACCGAAGGCCTCAACGCTGACACTCAGCCAAAGAGTCGGACATTCATAGAAATTGTTCCTATTATTAGACAGAGATAAGTCTAATGGCGACAATGGCATCGGAAAGGACTAGGAATGGGAAGAAAGCGGTCGTGACCTTAGTTAATGTTACTTAGTGTCAACATGGGAAACCGCGGAATCATAGAATTTAATGATTACCATAATCAGCAACATTCACATCTCCGAGCTCGATAGCTGCAGTCGCTTAAGTGCGGCCAGTATTCAGTATTCGGGAGATAGTGGGTTCGAACCCCACTGACGGTAGCCATGCAGATGGTTTTCCGTGGTTACCCATTTTCACACCAAGCAAATGCTGGGGCTGTACTTTAATTAAAGCCACGCCCGCTTCCTTCCCATTCGTAGCCCTTTTCTGTTCCATCGTCGATGGTGTGATTTAAAACAACTTGCAAAAAAAAAGTCATGTCGCTACCTCTCGGGTATTTGGCCCATTTTTTTAGAAAGACTCATGTTGTCCTTTACTACTTCACAGCCCTCTATTCTGTAATGAAGAGAGATTTTATTTTATTTCATTTTTACTTCAACTAAAACGCTTTATTTCTTTAATGCCCTTGTTACAGATAGTTAGAAAATCTATCTTCCTCTGGTTCACAGCCTTCTATGATCTGTAATGAAGGTGGCTTTGATTTTCTTTTTACTTCAACAAAAATCCTTTTAATTCGTTAATGCCCCTGTTCGTGCCTTTGCTGGCAGGACCTAGTGTTTACAGTGCGCTACGTCTTCTGGTATGGGCTAGAGCAATTTTGTTACTTTCATTGATCTGTCTCAGCTTTATCCTTGGCTTGGACAAAATGAAAGTGACTGAGGTATAAGTGATGCTAGTAATGCCATTCCTTTTGCAGCCAGTTCCTGCTATGAATGGTGTGAAAATATTGCTCATAGGGTTAGTTACTGCATGCATTTCAGTGGGCTTGGCAGACTGATATGTAATAGCAACTTCTGGCTCGGCGAGGAAAGCAACGGGAAACTACCTCACTCCTCATTTCCCTAGTACGCCTCTTCAGTGATGCCTAGGCTATCTATGACAGCTGATGGCGGAACTGTTGAGGATCCAACCATCCTTCGGGCTGAAGACTAAACATACATACAATGCCCCTGTTACAAACAGTTGGAAGAATCTATCTTCCTCTAGTTCACAGCCTTCTATGCTCTGTAATGAAGGTGGCTTTGATTTTCTTTTTACTTCAACAAAAATCCTTTTAATTCGTTAATGCCCCTGTTACAAACAGTTGGAAAAATCTATCTTTCTCTACTTCACAGCCTTCTATGCTCTGTAATGAAGATGTCATTTTTTTAAATGTTGAAAGCATTTCTTAGCAGACAAAGTAGGAGTCCACATACAGTACTATGAAAAACTTAAAATTAAGCAATTTCTTCAACTGTGCCGAAAATTGAAGGGATAAACGGCGTGAAAAGGTTTCAAATTGTGATTCTTGGACAGCTCTATCAAAGTAAAAAAAAAAAATCGAAAATCACTTCCGGCCTAAATGCAGTTCCGGAAAGTGTGCCAAAAGTCGCTTTTTTCTTTAACTCTTTTCCTCTATTATTCACATCCTTGCCAAATTAATTTATCTACATAATTCTTTCTGTAATGTATTCCTTGGTTCAATGCCCTCATGCGTTTTTTGACTTTAAAAAATGTCCACATTGAATGTAGTGAAACTCTGCCTTGACTCACATTAGCGCTCGTAGTGGTGCTTGAGTGAAACAATGCACCGACTCACATTAGCGCTCGTAGTGGTGCTTAAGTGAAACAATGCACTGACTCACTTTAGTGCTCGTAGTGGTAGAAAAAGGCAAACTGCTAATCTAATAGAGCGGATAACAATGATTAGGAAAAGGATTGTAATTTTTAGGAATAAATAAAGAATATATGTTCATACTGTATTATATTTTATTTACGTAACATTCGTAGTTCATATTCCCAGGATGTTTTTAACACTGAGTTGTTTGCCTGATGGGCTAGAACTTTTTTTTTTTTTTTTTTTTTTTTTTTTTTTTTTTTTGTGGTTAATTCAAGTCAATCTTCCACTACTCCACAGCCTTGTATAGCCTCTAATGAAGACGTTTTTGTTTCTTTCGTTTAAAATCTAACGCTTGTAAATTTTTCACATTGCTGGTTTGGAATCAGGAAATTGTAGTATCCATCAAAGATAGAGTATTTCCCTTTAAATCAATAAAGGGAGATGGGAGGAGGGGATTCAGCTAACATCTTTCAAGTGATAAATAATGAACAATATTTATGGCCTACCATTCTGCTGATGCAAATGTGTTAGGGCAGTTACATTATACTACGCTGACCGCCGGTCACTCCTAGGTGTTGGTAAAAACTCAGAAGGGTGTAGGCTACGTGTTTTGCAAAATAAAATTTGTAGCATTTCAAACGGTCACTGCTGTATCGTGGGATCTCCTGTGTACCTTCTGGTCAATGCCTGGAGTTTGACCAATACTACCACAATTCTTCTCCTCCTCTTTCGGGGAGGTCAAAGGCCATCCGTGGTTTAGTTAACAAAGACTACGGCGCGGCGTGAACAATGGGACAAACCCCTCAGTCACCGACTGTGACAAACATAATGTACAATGCTGCTGGTCATACATACAATATCGATATCAGACAAGATATCAAATAACAGTCAACCTAAATTCAATCTCCTTGATATCCCGTCCCAAAGGAAGCACTTTTTAAAATGTCTAAAACATAGTACTACGAAAAACGTAAAATTAAGGAATTCCCTGAATTGTGCCGAAATGTGAAGGGCTCAATGAACCGGAATGGTTTCAAATTGTGAGTCTTGGAAGTTCTATCAAACTAAAAAAATTGAAAATCCATTCCGGCCTAAATGAAGTTCCGGAAAAACAGACTAAAATCGCTGGTTTCTTTACTCATTTTCTTTTTCATTCAAATCCTAATTATTTCTGAAATGTGTTCCCTGGTTCAATACCCTCAGGCGCTTTTTTATTTTTTTAAATGTCCATAATGAATGTAGTTACAAGGGCTTAAGGGAATTGACTCACATTAGCGCTCGTAGTGGTTCAAAAAAGGCAAACTGCTAATGTAATCGACCGGATACCGATGATTAGGAAAAGGATTGTCATTTTTAGGAATATTTTATTATATTTTATTTACGTAAAATTCGTAGCTCATATTCCTAGGATATTTTCAACACTAAGTTGCTTGTCTCAAGGGCTAGAGAACTGTGGATATTTTAACTTAAGAAAGGATACTGAATTGTTTAAAACATAGGTTCATCTTTCGTATTTATTTTTAATGAGTTGTTAATTATAAATGTTATCAAATATGTGGGGACTGACTAGATGAGCCGGTAAAGGAACGCTCGGCTCATCTGGAAGGATATGGGTTCGATTTCCTATCGGGAAACATTTAGGAAAGATATTTCAATGTCTGGAGAGGCACATAGCCCTGGGATTCGCTCATCCTACACCAAAAATGTTCCAAGGACCTCTATGGCTTGTAAGGAAATGGTTTTTGCTTTGGTTTGCTGTGAAGAAAGCGTCTTTAATAGTTAATAAACAACAGTGTATTCTCTGCTTGTTTTAGGGCTTTAAGTAAGAAAGTAATTCTTTTAATGGTGTCGACCTCTAAATCCGAGGATCGCGGGTTCAAACCTGGCAGAGGTAGGCAACGTATTCGGATTGTTCATGGTCGTAAAATTGTGCATTCGACACTCCATGACGTAGGATATAGACGTGTAAAGGATCCATGGTGACACATTTGATGTTCACCCGACAACTGGCCGCGTGGTTTGCGTTAGGTAGCTATCAGCTTGCATTTGGGAGATAGTGAGTCGGCAGCCCTGAATACGGTTGTCCGTGGTTTACCATTTTCACACCAGGTCAATGCTGGAGCTGTACTTTATCAAGGCTACGATTGCTTCCTTCCCACTCCTAGCCCTTTCCTCTCGCATCGTTCCTATAAGACCTATCTGTGTCGGTGCGACGTAAAATAATAAACAATAACTTTAAAAGATCCCATTCTTTGTTTCAGGATGTTTTCTTTATCATGTTTGCATTCCATGTGCTCTGTTTTTTCGTACGAGATCCTGAGGCGCTTGCTATTTGTGTAATTTTTCAAATATTATATTTTGTTCGTAGCCTAATGCAATCCATATTCACACCCTGCTTCTTTGTACCTAAAACAGATACCTTCCCTACCTTCTCCCTTTCATGCTGTCCCTCCAGGATGTTCCAGGATGACGTTACACAAAATCGGTGATAGTCCGTCTCCAAGCGGGTGAGTTTCCCATTTTAACTTCCAGACAAATGCCGGGACAGTTTCTATTCAGAGGCCAAAGATGATTCCTTCCACCTCCTTACCCCTTTTTTTCTTCTTGTTCTTCTTCCTCTTCTTCTTCTTCTGTTTACCCTCCAGGGTCGGTTTTTCCCTCGGACTCGGGGATCCCACTTCTACCGCCTCAAGGGCAGTGTTCTGGAGCTTCAGACTCTGGGTTGGGGATACAACTGGGGAGGATGACCAGTACCTCGTCCAGGCGGCCTCACCTGCTATTCTGAACATTGGCTTCGTGGGGGATGGGAGGATTGGAAGGGATAGACAAGGAAGAGGGAAGGAAGCGGCCATGGCTTTGAATTAGGTACCAACCCGGCATTTGCCTGGAGGAGAAGTGGGAAACCACGGAAAACCACTTCCAGGATGGCTGAGGTGGGAATTGAACCCACCTCTACTCAGTTGACCTCCCGAGGCTGAGTGGATCCCGTTCCAGTCCTCATACCACTTTTCAAATTTCGTTGCAGAGCTGGGAATCGAAACCGGGCCTCCGGGGGTGGCAGCTAATCACACTAACCACTACACCACAGCGGCGGACCCTTACCCAATTTCATATTTATTTATTTATTTATTTATTTATTTAATGCGAATTGACCACTGAAGACGCTAACATTTCATTTTTTCTTTCTCTGAAGCTTCCTCTTCCTCCAGTACTCCTTCATATGGGAGTTATGCCGTTTCTTCTGTTCGTCCATCCAGTGTCTTCCCGTCTTTGCAGTTCTTTCGGTTTGAAACCCTTCCAAATTTTGAGTTACGGTCCGAAATGTTTTCCTGTCTTACATCCTAACGTCTGTGTCACTGCAACGTAAAGCCACTAGCAAGAAAAAAATAAACAACAACAAAAACATCTCAACGTCCTGGATGGAGGACTTCTCTAGAACTTTATGAACTTCCTTAGTCCATGCCGTCGTTGTCCTCTTGTTCCACAAGTAGTCAAATAAATTTTTTTGTAAGTCTGGTTCCGTCCATTCTGTACAAATGCCCGAGAAATGTAACCACCTCTTTTTCATGGTCTCAGAAATGTTTTCCACGTGTTTGTAGACTTCCCTGTTGTTCCGCAGTTTCCAGCCGTTTTCAATCTGGATTGGGCCGAAGATTTTCCGTCTTATTCCTCTTTCTAGAATCTCCAGCTTCTCAAACTTGTAATTCACCGAGAGGCATTCCCTGGCATACATACATTTTGTTTGTACTACAGTGTTGTAATGCCTTATTTTGGCATTCCATGAGATGCATTTCCAGTTGTAGATGTATTTAGTCAGTCTATAAACTTTCTACATTCGGTTTAGCTTTTTATGGACCACGCTTAGCTTATCCCTCTGCATCTCAGCTTCCTGACTCTTCTGATCCCAAAACCTCTTCAGATTTTGTCTTCTAGCCTCCCTCTGTCGGTCTGTCAAAGTTCGTTGTTGCTTTCTGGCTTCTGAAATTCCCTGTGTCTGTCAACTATTTTCCGGAATTTGTTTCTGTCCAACATGCTTTTGGTGTTTAGACCTAGTTCAGTAAGATCTTTGATAACTTCGTTCGTCCAGGTTGGAGTGCTCTTGCATTTCCTATTCTTATTATTGTTATGACAAAGAGCCAAAAGATTTCCTTTAATTCCGTATTGCTATACAATCTGTAGAGATGCTACTGTACCATGGAAAATATCAAGGTAATCAGTACCACTTTAACGTTCGTCAAATGTCCAGCTTTACGATTTCGTAGTTGATAAACGTGCCCAAGGGTTGGTGTAGAATTGTTTTTTCTCTTCTCCTATGAAAAAAAGAGAATGGCCAGTAAGTAGCTCGGACAAAACCAAGAACAATACGAAACCGCTGACATGTATGAGGTGGGGGGAAGTACAGGTAGCAAGTCGTCCAAGATCTCTGTTTGTTTAAAAGGCGGCATATGGCCCTTGCAGCTTTCTGACTCTAGTTTGAGTCAGGGTGCTGGGGGTTGAGACATGATTATAGGGTGCACTTGTAAGGCCTCTGCGTTTATAAATATAGAGAAGGCTTAACAAGAGGGGGTTTAAAAGAGAGAAGGGGTTGAAAGACGGAGAAGAGGATACGGAGGAAGGAAATAGTTTAAAAGGCTGTTCTGACCAGCCAAGGGAGTTTCGAGAAATGGTGACTAATTTTTAACTTCTTTTTATACTACGGATTTAAACATTGCACTAACACATCAAATGTTTTTCGGCGACGCAAGGATGGGAAAGTAACGGTCGTAGTCTTAACTGAGGTGTGAAAATGGGAAACCACGGAAAACCATCTTCAGGTCTGCCAATGGTAGTATTCGAACCCAATACTCACAGCCATGCGATCCTACCGCACGGCCAACTCGCGCGCTAAAAAGTAACGTTTAAATATTTGTTTGATACGTAACCACTTATTGAAATTTCTTGATGGGTGTAATAACTGTCTCCTGGCACAGCCCAAAGAAAAATCTAGCTTCCACGGAAGTCTGAGTCCAGTGCGGAAGATGCTGAGGAATGACATTTGCAGCACGACTAACGTATTTGGATGACATGAAAAGTGCTACTCATGGGGCCAGATGCCCTGCGATAGCACTTTCTGGCCAGGGAGGAAAACAAAGGCAAACGAACTCCCTCCTCATTATGCAGTGTACGCCTCATTGTGACACCACCATACGTTTTTGCGGATTTCCTAAATCCGTATAATTTTTTGTTGTTCTTTTGAGGATCTAACTAACTTCTGGGCTGAATGCCTGTCAGAAAAAGTACTGACGGACAAACTGAAGATCTTGGTAAGAAAGACACTAAGACAATGTTAGGACTCAAGGAAGAGGGCGAATGCGTAAGGTAACTCAAACAGGAGCTCTGGAATTACATTACAAGAATCACATGCATGATCAGGAAGAGATGTCTGGCCTTTTATTGATATACCCAAGCATAATTTCTTAGCGGGCCCATACGAAAGATCATTAAATTATATTATATTATATTATATTATATTATATTATATTATATTATATTATATTATATTATATTATATTATATTATCCGTGGTAGAGTGTCGGCCTCCGGATCCCAAGTTAGCGGGTTCAAACCCGGCAGAGGTAGTCGGATTTTTGAAGGGCGGAAAAAAGTCCAATCGACACTCCATGTCGTACGATGTCGGCATGTAAAAGATCTCTGGTGATACATTTGGTATTTACCCGACAAAATTAATTAAATCTCAGCCATAGACGCCCAAGAGAGATCCGGTTTACTCTAGGTCCGCTAGATGGCAGACAGAGTAAACCGGAACGTCGAAATTGACGAGCAGACAGCCAGATGGCGTCAAATCGAAATGTCTGCAAACGGTAGCTGAGGCCATACGATTATTATTATTATTATTATTATATTATATTATATTATATTATATTATATTATATTATATTATATTATATTATATTATATTATATTATATTATATTATATTATATTATATTATATTATATTATATTATATTATATTGGCCGGTTCGCGTCCCATTGGTCAGTTGAATACATTTTGACCATCAGAATGTTGGCGGCGGGGTAGGAGAGGAGGTGGTCGTATACAAATTCTAATCATTAGATTGCGTGCCAAAACCCTGGATTCAATTTCAAACCTCCCCGCAATGTTCATATAGCACATGCAAAATATAAGTTTCAAAATATGTCTAATATCGTCAAAAGAAGGAATTGATGAGGTCCTAGATTGCTTCCTTGAGGGAACCTCGTGTGACTATTTCTAGCCAGGCACAGACCTTATAAAAAGACCCTCCGACGAGGGTGGTCGTACATGCATTGTTTTGGAAACTGCGTGTTGTTGTAGTGGTGTGTGAGTTGCAGGGATGTTGGGGACAGTATACAAACACTCAATCCCCGGGTCAGGAGAATTGCCCATTTGCGGTTAAAATCACCGACCAGAGCGGGAATCGAACCCGGGGCCCTCTGAACCGAAGAGGACTACGCTGACCATTCAGTCAAGGAGCCGGACCTCATATGGGGTGAGGGCATATGATGCTGTAACGGTGATTCCTCCTGCGGATGGAGACGTTAAGCATTTAGCAGACCTCTTCGTGATATTCGACAGGAGGAGGCTATGTGCCTCCACCGAATTTCACCCCTCTCCTTTCCTACTATCATATATCACGTCATTCATTTCATCTCATTAACTCTTTCCATAAGGAAGGGCATCCGGTCGTAAAACTTGCTGCGGAGATTCATGTCATTAGATACCCGACCCGTAAGAAATGGGACAAGGGGTAGATAAACAGTATGTCATTATTATCCGACTGCTTGCCTTAAATATTAAACTTATGCTTCGTTCACTCGGAAGGACGTGGGTTTAATTCCCCATTACGAGGTTATTTTTCTTTAATTTGTGCTGCTTCATGAAATATACTGATCAACGACTTTTATGCATATCAATATGGCACATACAAACCATAAGTTTCAACATATTTCTAATTGTTGAGGTCCTAGATCGCTTCCTTGAGGGAACCTCCCTGGTACTTGTTGAACAATGTATGAGTGTATCTATTATTGTAACTGCGGGAATAAAGCACGTTATACAGTTTTGTGTTTCATTTCTGATTTCGTGCAGCATGTGGGCGTACATTATCTTCTTGAAACGTAATATGTACAATACGTACAATAATATGTATTGTACAATATATTGTACAATAATATGTACAATACGATATGATAGAAGCAATCACTATGCTGTCAGCTCTGTCGATGGGCTGTCAAGTGGCTAATAGAACTTGCTAATTAGCAATGATACTCTATGATCCTAAAAATAGGGTTTCTGGTACCGGTACCTGCTCCCCTAAGAGCAAGTCAGCCAAGAAATTTCGACATATCCAATTTTAACTTAGTCTTCCCATGGGTGTGATTTTGCACGACGATAAGCGTTTACAAGGGACACACAAGTTGAACATTCAACAGATAATTCTTTTCTCTTAGTTTAATCTAAACAATGCATCGATCCACACTGTCTGTTACTAATGTATTTGGTTTTGTGGCAGTGCAGTAGGTCAGTAGGTCAATCTTCATTTAATTATCTCTTTCACACTCGCAGTAATGCACTGCGTCATCTCAATCTCCCGGGCATGATTCAGCCATTTACCTATAACCTGATATAGTTCACAATATAAAATAATGTTATTCCATATATGGAGGAATTGTCTCAAAAACATCTCCCCCCCCCAATTAGTGAAATTCCAAACGAAATAAACCATGAACTTACCTTGATGCAATTTTCATGCTAAGTAGTGAATATTAATCGTTTTGGATCGTCTCCAGCTTTCGATCTGTTGCATACATGTACATTCTAACAGAATTTTGCAAGTCTGTAAGTAAATGATTTGAATAACCGAAGGCTAGATGTATCTTGAAAGTCAATAGCAGAGAACCTGTTGCTTGGAGGACAAGTTGAATTACAGCTTTGCATTTTTACTTACGCTACATCACATCGTTTTTCTTTTCGGCTAACACACAGTACGTGTTTGTCCATTGTTTGTAAATTTGTTGACTCTTATATTGTATCGTGTAGTAATGCCATTAAGATCTTCTCGATTACAAGTTTTATCCAGAGCTCCGCCAGGTCTTTCTGATGAGTTTGTTATCTTGGCAATGTTTAACCAGCTAATTTCTATATCTTTATTAATCTGGTCATTAGGGCCATCTAGCTCTAATTACATGTCATAAACGAGAGTTTCGAAAATAAAGAGAAATTATAATATTTGTGGGTACAGCTTGGAGATAAAAATGGATATTTTGGTTTTTGATACCTTTAAGTAAAGATTCCGTGATGTAAACTTCATCTAACATAGTTTTGTTTTTCCTCAAATTTCTAGACAAAGATGTTTATTAAGGAGTTCATAAATCGGCCGTCTTCCAGTGAGGATGAGCATACGAAGTCAGAATAGTCAAATTACAATATCAAATTTAAAAAATCAAAAGTAGGTATTTTAAATGGTTAATGCTGTTATTGTCTCTTCGTTTGCTCCTTCAGAATTCAGTTACCTTGCAAAACTTTTTTCCTGTAAACTTCCGTTCATTGTTATATTATAAAACATGCATATAGAATTTTTGAAATATTTCTTTTAAATGTGTATTATGTCAACATGCTCTTTGAACATCAGCTAAATTCCACATTTTCAATGACATTGAAATGGAACTTAAGAGAAATATTTGATTTGAAATATTCAAACAAAAACTCATTTTTCTCGTAATATTTCCAGCAGATTTTGATAATACCTTTCCTACTATGTAGAAGACATTTCCGCACAGTTTCGTGGAACTCCATTCATTAGGTAAAGAAAAAATTATACTTATCTCCGTACTGTACCCTTTAGTAGAATTAGATTCCTTTATCTCTGACAAATTTATGTTCCGTTTTCTATGAAACATCTTCAGATATAATTTAGAAATCTTTACATTTGTATTTGGCATACTGAATAAGTTCACTGAACTAGAATTAAGTTACCTTTATTATTAGAACAGGATTTATGATTTATTTTTTATTTACAACATTTTTGATCGGAACAAATTTTATGTCACTAATTCAGTCAGAGGAAAAGGTCTTTTTCTACAAAAAATTTTCAATGGCTTGTTCTAATTGCCAAAACGATTTGATGGAAACACATATATTATCCGACAAGTACCACCTTTTAAGATTAAGGTTCGTCGAAAATATCACATTCTAGGAACAGTACTGAAGGCAATTCATTGTATAAATTAAATATTCACAAAACGAAACACTAAATTATGATTTTTTTTAGAATATTAATACTCCGATTTCTACGTCTATGGAAATATACATACACTTACGCTCAACAAAATACGAAGTTATGACATAAAACATTGAAATGCGGCACAAAATAAACTATATGTTGTTCAAAAATTGCTTTTATTTATTATTTATTAGGGATTCTATCAAAACTAAATTGTGAACATTAACTCTTTGTTATTGGTCACAGCAGACCGTTCACCACATAAAATGTTTTGGAGAACTGACGGGGATGTAGACGAAGAATTTGACAATATTCAGCTCGGGAAATTTCAAAGTTTAATTAACCACAAAACATTTGGTAACAAAGAAAAACAAAAAAGCCAAAGACACGAAAAATGATTTTAACAATACTTGGAGAATGACTAAAAATATTATAATATTACCAACAAATTTTATGCCATTCTTTTCGTCAAAGATGAATTAATGATAAAATGTAGTAAAATACACAGTATATTTATATGGTCGATACAAATAGTATTATGGTGTTCACAAAAGCTAGAAATGTGTCCAACTTAAGGCAACACTCCGGAGAAAAAAAATCGATATTTTTTGTCATTTTGGTGAAATTTTTTAATGGCTGAAATTGAAAGAACTGAGTTTCTTTTTTCTTGTCACAAAGTTATTACGCTGAATTCAAACAATTTATCACTGTAATAATGCAATGTTTGCCAATTGTAATTTTACATTTAAATCCCATTTTTCTCCCATAATATTTTGCCAAATGTATCAAAATTCGTATGGTATATGTATCATAGCTCTATTAAGAAACTGAGAATGGAATTTTTGATTGCAGAATTTTGTCAAGTAGTAGGGATTTTTAAGTTCAAAATTTTAGAACGTAAAAATTACACAAACTTCCTTATATGAATTATGTACAGAAAAATCGATAAGTAGTGCTTTTGAAACAAGTATTATCTACCTAATTACGAATTTACATAAAAATGTTAATTAAATTTCATGAAAAAATGGAATAAAAATTCCAAAAAAATATTTTGGAAAAGCTATTACTTGTATATGGAAGAAATGTTTGTGATAGGCTATCTCCAATTTTAAGTAGGTGACATTCCCACAAAGTTTCGTGAAAATCCATGCATTAGGTAAAAATATTCTTATCTCCGGATTGTCGCCTTAAGTTTGCAAAAAAATAGAGATCAGGACAGAAATACTCCGTGTCATAGATCTTAGAGCGCTTCTTAAAGAAATGTTACTAATGCAAAGAATATTATTCAGGAAGTGAACGAAATACATTTCCTGGGCTTGATGGTAGACAATAACATAATTTGGAAACAAATGTAATAGGTATGTTCCAATTATAGATGTGTTCACGCGACTTACAGGAGTCTTATTAATTTCCAGACAGAGATCCTTGTATTATTATTTTATATATTTTTACATAACGCATACGATGTTCATTTGGGGGTCACAGGAATAAAAGGGATTTGCAACCCATGAAAGATCTACAGAATAGGACTATTAGAAATTCCTTAGGAGCACCATATTCAACACCGAATAAAGTTCTCTGTGAGCAGACTAGGATACTACCTTTGGATTTAGAGGTTAAGTTCAATGACGCTGTTTATATTTTTAAATACATAACAATGTTATAATACATTATAACAGAGATATACATCAGCATGACACGCGAAAAAATCTGAATATTTATACCTGTCAATCATAAACAGTAACTTTCGAAACAAAGCGTCTGAAGAATTGTTTGTCTAAAATATACAACAAAGTGCCTTATATAAATAAAGTATCTTTCAGCTATTAATACAGTTAAACTTAAACTAAGGAAATTCTTGTCTCGGTTCTACATGATCTAAGAAATTTTTCGGTAAATTTTAATTAAAAATGTGTAGGAAGTACTGTAGTACTTTTTACTTTAAATTACATTTTACATCACTGATTTCTCACACATTTTAAAGTGTTCCAATCTTATCACATGGATGTTATACATAGAGTGAAAATCGGTTTTAACGACTCCGAAGAGACCGCCGTCCCACAAACCGGTTTTATTTTTTTTTGTTGCTAAAAATGTACACAGTAATATCTGTAAGTTTTACGTTGCACACATACACGGTTAATTAACACAATATTAAGTTAAAACTACCAAAAACCTAACTGAAATACGTACTGCATTTACAGCACAATATTTGTGGAGTGTAAAGAAGCCTCCGTGGCTCAGGCGGCAGCGCGTCGGCCTCTCACCGCTGGGTTCCGTGGTTCAAATCCTGGTCATTCCATGTGAGATTTGTGCTGGACAAAGCGGAGGCGGGACAGGTTTTTCTCCGGGTACTCCGGTTTTCCCCGTCTTCTTTCATTCCAGCAACACTCTCCACCATCATTTCATCTGTCAATCTTTAATCATTGCCCCAGAGGAGTGCGATAGGCGTCGGCAGCCGGCACAATTCCTATCCTCGTCACAAGATGGGAGTTCATTCATTCCATCCCTGACCCGGTCACTGACTGGAAAACAGGTTGTGGGTTTTCATTTTCATTTGTGGAGTGGAAGTGAGGGGAATTTAATTGGCTTTTACTCGAACAGGTCCATGGATTGGCACATTTGTTCTTTGCTGCTTAAACGATCTAAATAAAGATTCTCCACTGTCTTCGTGCTCAGATGATCTGGCTCGCTTGAGTTTTTTAAATATTAGAAAATAATATTTCTTTGTTCTTCCAAATTGTAGAAATCGTTCAGTGCGAAACATCCAATTTCTTCGCGATGTTTACGTTTGTTTCCACATTTTCCAATCGCCAAATTGTGTGACTTTTCCCCACTATTAAACAGTTTTTTTCTTTTGCGACATCTTCACAGAGATGTTTGCCTTGACTGAAGTCTACAATAATATTGTTGTCATTGTTATCAATCGCCAAATACGTAAAAAAAACGGTCATCGGACGTTATAGCCGATACATTTCCTCGAAAATACGATAAAAATACGTCGTTTATACCATATGCCGAAATAAGCGACGTCGTATTAAGCGAATTTTTAAATACGGTGTTTATATAGAATTTAGACGGGACCGTTAGATTTCGCCGTTATAACCAGTACGTCGTTAAAAGCGATGTCGCACTAAACGGCTTCCACCGTATGTCCAAAGTTTTACAGCCCCTTAAAGTGAGCTTTGCTCGTTGGGGCGTCCCATGAATAAATAATGTACGAAAATTTCTCTAAAAATATTCGGAAATCACAACCTTCAATCTCAGCTGATTTTGAAATGCACATTTTGCTATAAAACCACGCCATTCAATGGATTCATATTGAAGTATAAGTTGTTAGTAATCATTAAGCATATGTTTCAAGAACGAGTTTCGTATCAAATTATGAATCATTTCAATCAGAAAATAAAAAATTATTTTATAAAAAAATTTCAATTTTAGTTTTACAATTTTTCTAGTAGAAATTGTACTTCTTGTGATCAGGCACCTTTTAGGATAATACAAACTGTGCGAAGCGTTTTGCTCTAGAAGGCGGTGAATTTCAAAGTGGGAACTTCGCGCATAAGTACTGTATACTGTTGCACGCATAGGGCTATCCACGACATGGAGTTTAAAGCCAATAGAAACATGAATAAAAGAGTAAATTCCGTGTAAAATAGTGGCATTCCTCAGAAGGTAAAGGATCTGTAATTAATGACTTTTAATTCTTGGCACCGAAACAAAGGAAGAGCACCAGTATGTGGCGGACAATGCACGTAGTGTAAGGATCCCACGCAACAATCCCACGAGTCAACAATAATTAGGCTTTGAGGTCGTACGTCGACACCTTTATGGACTCGTCCTGGCTTGGCCTGGCCTTCTCTTCGCCAAACGTAGCTCTCCTTCCGCCAGCAGAGATCTCAGTAGCAGATCTTCCAAAACAATGCTGGGCCCTATTGTTCATCTGACAGGTGGCAATCTTATTAAGGAATACATATTTGCTATCAGTCGACATATTACAGGGGTGGGTATTATTATTATTATTATTATTATTATTATTATTATTATTATTATTATTATTATTGCGAAATTTCAATCCTTTATGAGAATGTACACACAACACTTATCCAGGTAAACATTGTGAAAGAAATTACAGAGAAATTTGGACTTCAGATATATTTTGAGAAGACCAAATTTATTTAAAATTGGAAATTCACCTCCAGTGTTAACAATAAGAAATCAAAATGTTATGACGTATTCATATATTTCAAACAGTTATTAGAATATTCCAGAATACCTCTGTCGTGCTACGTACATCATAGTGTTTTGACTGTCTTCACAATATAAATATTGCAATAATAAGAATATTAGAATAATTTTAATAGTAAGTTATTAGATGTATTTAATATGCGTTGTAATCATTTTGAGGGTTCAGATATGTATGGATGTTTTTATTATTTGTGATAGCTGACGAAGAGAATAGTCCTTTCTTTAAACATGTATGTTTAATGTGGACAACTTTTCCATTGTATGAAGTATTGACAGGGCGGACCCAATAAGTACCCCTTGAGTATCATAATTGTCATAATGAGGGAACCGACTTATATGTAATAATAATTAATCAAATATGTACATATTTATTTATTTTTATTGAAATATGGAATTATATATGGACTTATTATAAAAATTTATCATTTCCATTCAATATTAAAGTTCAATGAAGCTAAACAGAGTATGCCTACAGGATATATTTTTAATATGAACTTCGAAGGACAATCTTTTATTCTCTGTTATCAAAACCATGGATTACAAATTACAAAATTATTTTTTAAGTGCTGGAAAATGAATCTTCTGATTTCCTGTTTTTTTCTATATATTCAGATGCACCTCTACCATGATTCAGTTGTTCCATAGTATTATTCACATTTTAGAAACTATCAGAAAATGCGAATTTTGGAGACTTTTCAGTGCTTATGTGATGCATGAAAAATTATGTTGAATGTAACTTAAGTCATTCCTCACACTTGTATCACAGACTACTGTTTCTGCATCTTTAGTTGAGGCTGGATCTTCAGAGTCCATGGCACAGAACGTTCTTAAGAGTTCCATGAAGCAACGAAATGGAATGCCCGAATTAAGAAACAATCGGGAAACCGCTGTCAAACTGTCAATTGTTGAAATGTACACAAGTTAAAATGTTAAAATATAAATTGTTAATTTGTTTCTCCATTATGAGAGGACTGTTAATTTAATAGAATTTAATATTTTTAGACGAAATATGGACTATATTTATGTTAGTGACTAAGAATATGGAACATATGTGCTAAACTCCAAAATATGGAAAAATATGGAAAATAAACCCAGCATTTTCCAACTCCACGCGTCATGATTCGTAAAGATAACACAAAATATAATTCATATTAGTTTCCTAAAAAAGAAATCCGTTCCCTGCTCATAGTCAATTCAGACCACGGACAAATTAGTCGTTGCGTGAAATAAAGTGCACAGTTGATTCTGAGGATAAATTTTAAATATTTTTCTACATCATTTCTGTAAATCTGTATTGGAATTTACGATAAATAATGTTTAAGAATGTATTGCTTCCGTTTTCTTCTCTCTGTGGACGGCCACACCCGAGCGACTTTCGCTACGTGTGTAGTGAAGACTGTCCAGTGACATTCCTCCGGCTGGGGTCACTTGGTAACGCGAGAAACTGTCTTTCTGAGAGAGGTAACGCCTTCTTATTCTCTCCTGCAGAGGGACTCCAACCGAAGAAATTATTCGTTGAGTCATCATTGGAAATAAACACGGTTAACATAATGTAAATACCACGTACAGTACTTGGCTATGCAGACCATCTGACTTAGAAAGAGAAGGCTCGAGTATTGGTGGATATTCGATGGATATTTGTATATATATGGTCTTGACAATGCTTAGTTTGCTGACTACGCAACTTCGTTGCTAATTAAAAAGGTGATAGCACAAGTGATGCTATTAAGTTATTACAAAAAAAAAAATGCTCAAAATGGCCTTGTTCTGTGTCGAAGCGTCCAATGTGCCTGCCCTTTATGCTTTTGCATGCTCTGTTTATAACAGCTGAAGTGTTTGGTGTTTCGTGTTACCACACCGAACCCCATGGCGCAACCCGTAAGGGCCTTGGCCTACCAAGCGATCACTGCTCAACCCGAAGGCCTGGAGATTACGAGGCGTAATGTGGTCTGCACAATGAAATCTCTCGGCCGTTATTCATGGCGTTCTAGATAGCTTCTCAATTATAATCACGTAAGCTGGGTGGATCTCGAACCAGCCATCAGACCAAGTGAAAATATATGACTTGGCCGCGAATCGAACCCGAGGTAAGAGGCAGGAACGATACCCCTACAGCGTATTAATTTTTCTTCAATCCAATTAGGATACGAACGTCAACCCTGCGTACAGGAGATCTTTGCAAAGTAATGTCCGCATTGGATTAAAATTTGGCGATCGGATAGATCATTCAATGGATTCCCCTTGACCAAATTATCTTACCTCCATTTAAATAATGACGAAACACCCTGACAGAGTGAGCTAAAGCGCCATCGTACAGGCATCACGTCCTAGAGGTATATCGCATCGTCACCAATATCTCAACTGTCAGAATATTGGGGGGAGGGGGGGGGGGGGGGTGGACGACCAATAAGATGATCATGAACAATTTCGGCTTAAAATTTAGACAGAACCCAATCCGAAGCAGGGAGGGGGGGTTTGTAGTCTGACAGTGAATTGTTATGATTAAGGTTCGTATGTTCCTGAGGTCATTTTACCCGAAATCTAAAACATTGATGGGTCCCCGAGCCAGTTTAACCCTTTCAGACCTGAAAGAAAACTGGAGGTGTGAATTTTTGTTTGTACGTCAAGAACTGACTAAAATGCTCCTCAATACACATATTAATAGTTTATTTTACAAAATAAAAACTAACATCCGAAAAACAGGACCCACACAATTGTGCGTATCAAAATTCAAAACCTCGTTGTATCACGTACGATGGTGTAGCTTCAAAATTTACGTTCACTAACCAATGTACACACTTCACTGAATATATTCCGGTATTCAGTAAAGCTTCGAGATTAATATAAACGCAGTAAATAAATACTTACTTTCGGCACTACTGCTTCCTGCCATCTCGCCGATCAACTGTGCTTTTTAAACTCTTCTTCCTTCGCCCTGGCGGTCAAGCGCATACTAAAATCAATTGAAATACACGCCACGTGTCCTGCACAATCACTGCAGTCCGGTGTAGCGCCGAAGAAACATCAAATACGGTCAGGGATAACTAAAATACGAACCCGCACAATTGTGCGTACTCGGTCTGAAAGGGGTATAGCAATTTGATGTTTGATATAAATGCATATTTCTGCCATTTTTATTGTTTCGGTCAAATTTGCTCACTTTTAGTGATATAAGGTCATATTTGGTTATATTAATTTTTCTTTCTTTTCCCGAAGGAGATAGGTAGCAGGCTTCGAAGAGATGATTCTGAGAAAGAAATGTTGTACGAACGTACGCCTAAGTATACCAAAAAGCATGCTTGCTTTACGCACCGACACAGGCAGGTCAGTATTTGCCTGGTGTGAAAATGGGAAAATGGGAAAGCACAGAAAACTATATTCAGGGCTGCCGACAGTGGGGCTCGAACCCGCTATCTCCCAGATGCAAGCTCACAGCTGCGCGCCCCTAACCGCACGGCCAACTCGCCCGACAGTTCCTTTTTTAGGGAAAAAAGAGGGAGAACTGCACGTCAGGGTTACCATACTGAATGAATGTGTAAAGTGTTAATTTACCTACTGCAGCTCTGTCAGTTTGTATGATTAAATGTGTCTGCTGTATTATCGTTTTGGCACGTTTAATGTGTCCGACTCGTTGGCTGAATGGTCAGCGTACTGGCCTTCGGTTCAGAAGGTTCCGGTTCGATTCCCGGCCGGGTCGCGGATTTTAACCCTCATTGGTTACTTCCATTGGCCTGGGGCTGGGTGTTTGTGCTGTCCTCAACATCCCCGCCTTACAAGGGCTGCATTCGGCTAGAAATAGCGACACGAAATTATTACGTTTAATGTTAGTAATGTTCTACTACTTGCTACCTACCTCTAAAATGCTTCAATAATATTTTACCATTTTAGGTCATATTTAGGTAGTTTTTAGGGCATATTTTGTATTTCCGAACCCTAGTTATGATAGTTAAAGACATGGTCACGTGAAATACCAGTCATTAAACCAATTTGCTTTCATTACTCGTCAAGGGTCAATGAAATGATAAACTTCCTGGTAACGCAGAAAGGAAGCATTATTAAGACGATGTTCATATCAAAGCCCTATTTTAATATTTAAGTTTTAGAAATATGCCCTCTAATATACTCGACGGCAATGTATAAACACCCTGTATTTTCTCTCAAATAAAACCAGTGTCGACAATGCGAGAAGAGAGTTTCTAAAATGAAAACATCTTGGGTGTAGCCTTGTTTCATTCGCGTGTCGAGAAAAGCTGTGTTACTGGTGCTGGTTTGCTAACGATCCGATTGCTGGCCTTTGAAATGTGGATCTATCGTAGATTGCTGAAGCTCCCGTAAGTAGACGACGTCACCACCGGAGAGGCACTCCGTCGTGGCGGGAAATCTCACTCCCAATCTATTTCGGTCACATCTTCAGAAATACAGCAAGCTAGGAGAAAAAGTTTGGCGTGGGCGGAGATTAACCTTGGCGCGGATCCTTCCACAATGTTTCGATATCTACGATACAACAACTCGGGTACTACGTGGGAGTCACCGACCTTCCGTCCGACTCGTTGGCTGAACGCTCAGCGTACTGGCCTTAGGTTCAGAGGGTCTCGGGTTCGATTCCCGGCCGGGTCAGGGATTTTAACCTTAATTGGTTAATTCCTACGGCACGGGGGCTGGGTGTATGTGTTGTCTTCATCATCATTTCATTCTCATCACGACGCGCAGGTCGCCTACGGGAGTCAAATAGAAAGACCTGCACCTGGCGAGCAGAACCCGCCCTGGGATATCCCGGCACTAAAAGCCATACGACATTTCATTTCATACCGACCTTCCGAAAGCAGATTTCCTCCCAGCTGAGTACAAATTCTTCCTATTTTATCTTTTTTCTACCAAAGATTAAACCAATTCCGACTTCAGGTCATTATTTTACCTTATTGGTCTAGCTAGGTCTCTTTTTAGGGAAGTGGTGATGATATGCAATTTCCCCGTTTCTCTTTCGATTCACGTACTCTACGTGATCCCCAAATGAATCATTTAGTTGTAACTTGAGATTTTGATATTTTTAAAATATCTTTCCATGATTCTACACCTTGGCCAGTCATACTGGATTTTAAAAGATACACATCCTCAGTTTTTCATTGAACAAATGTGTGCTTTGGTTTCAAACCCATAAAAGTGCCGGCACCTCAGTATCAAAATCAGATTTATCATCAGGCGATGCTCACACGTTTATTACGCAAAGTATATTGCCCCTTAGGATCAACTGTTTTCTCTTATCGCACTAAGAAAGTGGTGGATATTAGATCACCATCCATAATACAGCCAGGAGTTGACGTGTCACCATTGAAAATATGGGATGTGAAGGTTTTGCTTACTAAACATTTCGGCAAAGACTGGAAATCTCTTAACACATTGTCATGTTATGTCAACACTGTAGACAGGTTCAAGAACTTAAAAAGGAAAGTGAACATCGTCCTGCTAATGACGAAGTTTGTGTATGTGTCAATACTTCTTAAATAGTTTATCTTGTTTGAAAAAGTTGACTTCCAGTGTTGTACATTAACACTGGTACCTTCCCAGTTCTACCGCTTTCCTCTCCCAGTGTCCTCGATAAACATGTATGGTGGTGAGACGTTTAACACCTAGAAATTCTTTCTCTGCCGATAGAAAACAAAGCGAAAGAAACTCATGACGCAACAGCCCATTACGAATCCTGGCTTGCCAAGTCGACTGCTGCCCAGATCCGTACCCTCTCGTATAAGACAGTCCCTCAGTTGACCTTGCAAGGCTGAGTGAACTGCTTTATTGTTCACAGTCCAGATCATCTTGGACTGGCCATAAATTGAACTCAGGACCTGCGGGCAATGTGCAAATATGGTACTCCTCAAAAGAAAGAACAACTCTATTACAGACGCGAAGTACATCCCGAACTTTCAAAATGAATAATAATAATAATAATAATAATAATAATAATAATAATAATAATAATAATAATAATAATAATAATAATAATAATCCTGAACAGATGCGTGATTGTCAGTTGACGATGATGGAATTATACTGTCCATCTATTTGTTTACTAATATACTTGCAGTACGTTCTGCGGACGTAGGTGTTGATAGGTCAAATATTACGTAGCTGAGAAACAGGATGTAAAGATAATCATCAGGACACCGTTACACGGTGGCATGGGGTTGCAAGGAGGTTAAAAAGAAGTAGGGGTTACGTCACAATAAGCCTACGACATCCAAGAAAATAAACTTATTTCTGCAATAGGAAACATGTTATAAGACACCGTCAAAGGTAATACTAATTACTTACCCCACCAAAAGCTCATCACTCGAACTAGAACTAATAGAATTTCACCGTGAACACAAGAATAAAACTACAACCTTCCAGCCATGACACACCACCACTCGTGCTGTGGTTGTCTATACCTGGCTCTGCACGTGGGGACTAGCACAAAGCAGCTAGCTCTCCCTAGCGAGATCATTGCACACTAACGAAAAAAGCAGCGGGGAGATTTAAAACATGTTTTTTTAAATTTTATTTATTTAAGTAGCAGTAGATATTATTGTACGGGGAATAACAAAATAAATAGATCGACTGCATGGCTTAATAATGGAGTAGTATCTTCGAATCAGAAGGTCCTGAGATCGATTTCCAGTTTGACAGGGAATTTTATCCCTAGGAAGTAAAACTGAGCCGGGTCGTAAATCTGAGCCAGGTCGTAAAACTGACCCAAGTCTCCATTTAGAGCCATCCCTAAGTAACAGACAAAAGGCTAATAATAATAATAATACTAATAATAATAATTAAGCCTGAAACGCTTTAGAAACCTTGTTACCGAGCTCGATAGCTGCAGTCGCTTAAGTACAGCCAGTATCCAGTGTTCGGGAGATAGTAGGTTCGAACCTCACTGTCGGCAACCCTGAAGATGGTTTTCCGTGGTTTCCCATTTTCACGCCAGGCAAATACTGGGTCTGTACCTTAATTTAGTCCACGGCCGCTTCCTTCCCATTCCTAGCCCTTTCCTCTCCCATCGTTGCCGTAAGACATGTCTGTGTCGGTGCGACGTAAAGACAATTGAAAAAAAATGTTTGAATATTTGCTTTAATCTTATTCGCTTTCTGTTTCCTCACAAAGTTGGAGATATCACCACAAAGCTGTGAAGCCGTGGTCTTCTACTGGTTCCAACAAGGTAAGTTATAATCTAAAAACAAAGAGGATTAACGTCTATTTCAGTCGACAAAGAATGCAATATTTTGAATTAGATAATCTTGATAGATGAGCACAGGAAGTGCAGATAACTTGCATCAATATACGAGTGCTCTCATATTAACCGATCCTTTGCGTACTATTTAAATAAAAAATACATGTACGTCTGTCTGAGTCAGATCTTGATATCAGTCATACCCACACAGCGAGCAAGGGAGAAGAGGGAATAGGGGACTGGGTAGTATGCCAGATATTTTATTAATTTCTGTCATATCAGGGGTTGGCTGGTCGGTGAAAGAATCGTTCTTTATTACGTCGATTTAAAATAAAATATTCTGTATTTATCGATCTTTATAGATTACCTCACTTTTGGATATTGTGGAATGGACTCACGGAGGTTTCATCATGCCTTCCATACATAAACAGAACCCAATATGACGTTCTGAAGCAAACGTATGAACTCCTGCAAGTTATGCTGACATGCATACACATTCCCCCTTTTTGTTAAATTAAGCCCGCTAGTTAATTATGTGTAGATTCTTCAAGTTCACAGACAAGTCTTGGGGAGTTCCACTGAAGAAATAAAACATTATTTAATATTTTCAAAGAATATAATACATATAAAAACGTCTTACGAACAATTGTAATATTGTACATGCATGCGATAGAAAATGTATGAATTGCTTTCAAAAATTTCGAGAATACATTTTTAAGACAGTTGCAAAACTGATTCAAACAGTTGTTGGTTAAGTTGTGACCTTTTAACATAAAGAACACAGGTTCGAATTTAGCTCTATTCAATGCTGTGTAGTAGGAGTAATAGATTTACTGGCATGCAAGGACAAACGTGGAACAAAAAATAAGTCTAATTCCTTTAAAAAAATTGAATTTTAATTTATCATCACCCAATAGGATATTAGACATAGTTTATGTGGTGATGCTGATTATTATTATTATTATTATTATTATTATTATTATTATTATTATTATTATTATTATTATTATTATTATTATTATTATTATTAACTGAGAGAAGCGGCCCCGTTATCACTTCCAGGCAAACATCGGGACAGTTCCTATTCACAGGCTACAGCAATTCCTTCCAACTCCCTTCCCAATTTCATTCCATCTCCATTAATTCCTCAACTGAGGTTTGTGTCGAGAAGGGTATCCGGCCGTAAAAATGCCTTGAAATTTTATCTCACCTCATCCCGAAACCCTATCAGGAAACGGGACGAAAAGTTTTATTCTGTTGTAACTCAAAACCGCGAGACATCGGTCTTTCAGGCATTTGCATCATTGATGTAGACCTCGGTACGTGCCAAATTTGCTGTGCTTAGCAAAACGAAAAAGCTTTGTTTTCTCCGACCTGTGTGGTTTTTCCTGCCAGGTAATTTCGTTAATACTCCGTAATCAACTAATTAACTGCCATCGTATCGAAGATGAATCATTCCTCCACCTTGGCCGAAGCTAGGAAATATTATTGTGACACAAGGTTAGCTTAATACAGATATATTTACAGAGTACTGTTTTCCAAATTAGTAAGATTTACACGTCGTATAATTCAATACAGAAGTGGTTAGAGTTACGTTTATTACTCGTGTTCTACAGTGAACTTCCAACGTAATAGAACTATTCACTCCTACAGATTATAAATTAATTTCTTCATAACTGTCCTGTCATTTTTTGATAAGTTATTTCTATTAGCATTTCATTATGCACAGAAGAGAACGACGAAGATTGTTAGACTAAAAGTCGATCCCAATAATCAAATACGGATGAATTCCTTACAGTGTAGAGTTAATTGATTTCCTTTTTCTGTCCCTATTATGATTATTACAAGGGAAAACATGATAAATTTTATGAATACAAAAATTCGGCAAATGTAGCTGAAAAAAATAACAAAAATGTATCCCTAAAGCATGAAGGCTTACTCCATCAAAATATAACTTTTTCCATGAAGAATATGATTGTATTTAAAGTTTTCTGCAATAAAATTTCATGAATAGCATCAATAAATTATAAAAGAACAATCGATTACTTAATGACAGAGAAAGTACACCCGTTTCTTTACATATCTTCAGAAACTATTTCAATTTATTTGGTAATTATCTTTACAAAAAATTTCAGAAAGAGAATAAAAATTAGAATTATTTAATATTCGATATTACCGATGTCGATTCAGAAATTACACATATTAAAATTCAGTTTAAGCATAAAACATTAAATGTAATCTTAATGCGCAGTTGAGAGCGTCTTCGCTTTTTCTTCCACTCCAGCGGTTTTTTTAAGTAACTGCCAACATATTCACGGCGCAGCATGTGGCGCAGTTACGTGTTTGGTGGACAATCTTCACAAAGATCACTTCTGTTACTATTTTTGTTGAATTAACTAGTTCATTTAGCATTAAAAACACTCATGGATGTATTTAGAAGGGATTTAACTCAAGCAATTGAGGTAGAGTAGCTTCACCGGAAAAATATCACGAGTGCACGATTGTTTTGTCCACATATTCTTTAAATTAAAAAATACCTCATTTGCACAACATTTGTGAATTCATCACAATTTTTTATTTGCAGCGAAAGGGATATTCTTTAATATCCAGAAGAAAATTATTAGAGAACAAATTATATAATACTTCACTGAGTATTTTCTCTAGTGAATTGCAAAGTCTCATTATTTTTTTCTGATACATAATCATTTTAAGACCTTAGTTGATTGATGCCAGTTTGCTTGGAATTGGATAAATAAATCCACTTTACGAGATACTAAGCTTATTTCTCGGTGTTAGAAACAAAAGAGTTTAGTTTTACTGCTTATATGTCCAAACATTGGGATTTCCAACAATTTACGAAGATGTTTACTTGCTAAATAAATCGAAATGTTCAGCATTCACTATTCTTGAGACGAATTACTTAATTCTATATTAACATTTCCAAGTAAAAATAATTAACCTTCGGAAGAGAAAATTAGTGTTCAATTTATAATATAGAATGAATTATTAAGTATTTGTATCGACTTAATGACTGCGAAGAACTAATGATTCAAACTTAATAAACAGAAATGGAATCCCTCTATCAGGGTTATTTATAATATTAATGTTAGCATAAAAACCATTCCAATTTCGTTAAGTCGTCGAGAAAATAGTTCTAATACAACAATATTCGAGTTCGTAGCTTTGATGTGTCGATCTGCTGGGGAATTCCCGATTAACGACGAGGTTGACGGTGCTACGTTAATGATAACCTGTACTAAAATATTAAAAATATTTAAGTTGATTTAAACCATAAGTGCTTTATTTAGAAATATACTGATATATTTAGTAGGAAAAAAATAGGAAACAGAAATCCCCACTGAATACGGTATGTAAATAGACAGAGATGAGTGGGGAATTACCGTCGCAGACAGACCAACATCTACGTTAAATAGAGAGGCTAAAAATAGGGTTCCAAGAAAACTCCCGAGGAGCCCGTTAGAAGCAGTATAACAAAGGGAAGACGGAAATAAATAAACTTACATAAAAATTAAAACATTAAAATAGTTATAAAGCACATGGTTATTGGAAGAATATTGATTCAAAATAACGGAGATTCTTTATATTCTTACAAGCGTGTAAATAATCTGCTGCTTTATTCCAGGGGATTGTTCGTAAAGGAAATGTCAATCTTGTTTAATAAATTACTATGCAGTCACAACATCAAATTACTATTTGGCAAATTATTAATTAATGAGTAATGTATAAAGAAAAGAATGGCATGATAAGCTAATCACCTTCATCAATAGTATAGAAGATTAGATAAAATTGTAGAATATAGTTTAGATATAAGTTTCACCATGTTAATTGTAGCTTATCTGTCGTAGTTGCCACTGTAATTGGGACACTAAGTCCTGTAGTGTGCAATAAATAAATAAATAATTTAATATTTATTTTATAATAATAATTGTAGTGGACAAATTTTAGATTCACTAATATGTATTGTGTGTCACATTCATCTTCGTAACAATATCCGTTATTTACAGATCTTTAATCTGTTTCTTTATATGCAAAATACTCGGAACTTCAGAGACATTTCTTGTACGTTTTTCAGCAAACAAGTTTTTCGTCATTTCAACGTTTGGTCCACAAAATTTACAACTCTTTTAAAAAATTAACTTAACTCTAATTTATTCAGACAATACTAATATGACAGAGTCAAAAGCCGAGAAGAAGACGTGAAAATAATGGAGAGTTAGATCATTCTGTACTCAACTTCTATTTTGAAATATTAATCTGTGTTTTATTCCTTAAACCAATCAGAAAAAAATATATTACCATTTCATAGAGAGTTGCTTTGTACTCCCACCACTTATATCTGAAAGTTACCAAGGATGTAATGAAGTCATTCTCGGATTATTAAGAATCCATGTCGCAAACTTTTAAATATAATATCACACGTTAATCTAATCATTTTGCCTCTACTATTATGAAATTATAACACTGTTATAGAAAACACTCAACTGAATGATATAAAAGCTAACTTTCTTTCAAAGGAAAAAGGAATGAAATGCTTTGATATAGTCATATTGAAAAACATTTAAAGTTGAAATCAGTATGATGGCAAGTACGACACTTAGCTTAGCAAGAAATAAATTAGAATCTCATATGGAATTGTGTAAGATGACCAAGGTGCAGTCATTCGAAGTACCAGTGATTCAGTGCATGGAACGGCACCACCCTCCAGATATTCGTGGAAGTCGAGCGTTCACTTGAACTGAAGGTCGTGATGGCAGTTTTGCTGCCAAATAATTCTGTAATTAATCCTTCCTCCTCAGCACATGTTAAGATTTACATTTATCTGCTCAGAAGGTCATAACATATATATAAGACAAAGATATACGAGAGGAGATATCAAAGGCTGAAATTTTAAAGTAGGTAATCGTAGTCAAACGTAAAATGTTGCGAAAAGAATATTGTTTCCTACTTTTAAACAGCGTTATTGGAATTATGAAGTTTTGACAATTCCCTCCAGTAACAGTGCGTAGTTTTAATTCATGAATAAAACTCAAAAGAAATATTATTAGTGGCAAACAAACAGAAACAACTCCGTATTTGTACCGAATGATATTTACCTTACTTCGACATTCAAGAGAAATTAGAAGTGAATGTCGAAAGAAGAAGTTATTTTTCTATGCACTTGTAGCTCAGACGAATACTGTTAAAGATCTCCAGAAATAATGGAAGCCAAGTTCATTTCGGAAGAACAGTCAGTATTTGAAAATATGATCAATAATATCCTTCATACAATTCTGGAATCATCAGCAATATTTTAATATGTTTTCTTTTAAAAGTAACTATTCCAGTCGTGAAAGATTATCTATATCACATCTTTCGAGTATAACAGTGATTGTCTAATTGAAAGAAATTGCAGAACAAAGTGTTTATGAAATCTGTTTAATACATATGATCACACATTTCTGCAACTGTATATCTGCGTTCTCAAAATCTCTTTTGCTTGAAGAAATACAATTACGTCGTACATTCCGAGATAATACTCAGGTTGGATAGGAAGAGAATTAAGGAGAAATTTTCAGTCTCTTGTGTGCCATATAATAGTTTTTTATCACCTTCGTCATGTGAAACGAATTGCAAATAAGGAATATACTAGTCATATTAGAGAAACTTACTCCATATCGTCAGAAAGAAGAATATTCGAAATTTCTGGAAAGCAAGTATCTGAAAACAGTAGAGAGTTTGGAATAAAATAACTAGAAAGGTTGTAGATTTACCTGACTTCAAACTTGCTTGTCATTAACCATGGAGAAGACAGCAAGCATGGACAATGAAAACTAATAAGAAGTCAAAAAATAATTGATATACGAAAGTTTAATGTCTCGTTGATTTAAAGCAATATATGTGGTGAAAACTAATTAAGTCTAATAATTTAATTAATGAGAAGAAATTGACTATACACAAAGATTAAATTTTAAAATCTTCGGATTAAATATATAAATCATTTCTAAAGACTGTAGCATATACTAATTGAATTCTTTTTAAAAATAATCAATGAGTTATGCAATGCAGATTAGAAAGCAACTTGGCTGTACTTTGCTGACAATTTTCAGACACACATGCAATTATCACACCGAGCTGTGTCTTTAGATCTGAGTAAACTGGGACTATGTTCCTCCTCTTCCCTTCTAGTATCGCCTTCAGTAAATTCCCTTAAGCATGTACCCGAGTCCCAGTTAAAAATAACCAGAGATCTTATATTTTTACACACTCTAGCATGACATTGTCATACTTTATTCCATGCACGTAAGTGACATACGAATGTGGTAACTAAAGGGTCCCTGGGATTGATAATCTCATACTTTTGCCTCTTAAAACAACAATCACCACCACCACAACCACCGAAATGAATCTGCCCTGCAGTTCAAATGTCTTTGTCCTTTAGAATCGCAAAGAAAATTTTAATTACATTTATCTTTTGTCACTTATAACAGCATGACGAATATTTACGTAATTTCCTTCCAAGAAAAGAAAGAAAAAAGAAAAAAAAGAATGCTTTTATATTTTATTCCTATTTTGAACTTTCATCGCGACAAAAGGAATCTTACTCACAGTTCGTCGTTGACAGCCAACAAAGAAAAGAGAAATTTATATTTGGCTAAATTACCACTCTTTCAGGTACTCAACTCATGTTTCGTGTAATTCATCTGGAACTTCATAAAAGTAAAAAAAACTGAAAAATTGAGTACAGTGACTTCTGATTGTGATTCTGAACTTCCGTTTGTTCACACAATTCTGTAAATGAAGTTCGTATTACTTTCTTGGCTCTAATTCTTAAATCAGTTACTGGCATTTTCTACTAACGTACAACTAATACTACAATAGGTGGAATCAATATAATGAAACGAAAGAGTAGGTAGTTGCCATTAATTATTTAGGGAGTTTAGAGCTAGAAATCTAATATAGCGAGCGGAAAACATTTGCGGTACCCAATTATAATAAAATACATTGTTTTGTGTGGTGATAAAAGGGACATGTTTTCCACGAAACAATAACCACTTCGATACTATGAATGAAGTACAAATCTGTGACCGGATGCAGAAAGAATAGGAAGAAGAAGAGCAATGTCCGAACAATGAATTGTCCAGCGTATGACACAGTGTAGAAAACTCTTACCACAAAGAACAATCACCGGCTGACACGAGGCCATCTCCGTCACCAGGCAAGCGACAATGGAGAAATAATAAAAATATGTATACCACTTCGTTTCTCTGTTGTTATGCCTGTATGTCAACGTTTATCTTTGACTTCCTTTCCGCTGTATAATAGAGTAATATTAATTTGTATATTATGTTACATGGAACAATGAAACAATAAAACACTTCAACTAGAAGAGAAATATCAGAACGATGCATAACGTTATATCCAAAAGTTATGGAACTACGATAAGAAACGACAAACACAACTAAGAAAACTTAAAAAGAAATAACCTGTATGCAATACGAATAAATGGCCAACAATGCATAAACATTATTTCAAGTGTTATTCTCTAAGCAGATAGTTCACGCTTCTAAATGGATTTATGAATAATTATCTCATAGTTTAATAAATATGTTAACATTCCATGAAGAGTAACAATTTAAAAAAAAATATTGATACAAAGCACCTAATGCGATATACTTGCAAAATATTGGCGTGATGCTTTCGAATCATATAAGGCACTAATTCTTCTGGAAAATGAGGAAAATCAACGAGCTCATTTCATGACATGTCTAATACATACTTCTTATATGCGAGAAGAAATGATTAGATATTTAATACTCGTATATATCTGGTTTATCACTATTAAGTTCTCTATTTTAACGCTAACTGATCAAGGAAATGAATGCAGTAAAATACGTATCTACACCTACTTCAGAAGTATTCGCACCTAAAATCTTGGCAAAGTGCTTCTAATTTATGTCTACCCTTTGACAACATAGACAACAATCAAACTACCATATTAATTAAAACTTTTTAATGAACTCGTAGTCTCTTTATTTTTTGCACGCTTTAGTCATTCAGAACGAAACTTAGAACTAATTTTGTATTGCCAGAGAAATATAATTACTCGCAAATTATTAAGAATATTTTAATAGCTATTGTATTGTAACAAAAACCTCTGCATGCTTCTATAGTGACAAAATCTTATTTACGAAGAAACATTAAGAATGCAAAGATTCAAAAAGAAACGAAAAGTGTATAAACGTTGAATTATAAGTTATATAAAAATGTGCATGCACTTTTTTCTAAGCAAATATTATATACGGGAAGGAGGAGGAAGATAATTAATACACTTCTAAAACGGATTATTACATTATTTTTAGAATCAATCACTTCATTATAAATTTTGCAGTTGCATAGAAACTGAAAAAATTGTAAAACAACTGTAAATTTACAAGAAATGCGTTTGTAAAACAATGAAAGTGCAAAAATAGTTTAACTTGTTGAGAAACAAAGGCAATGTTTGAATGGAAGCGGAAGCTCAAGAATAATTTAAAACAAAACTTTCTTTAAAAGAAGATTAGACTCAATTTTACAAAAATGACCAATGTTTATTGGTTTAAAAATACTTAAATATTTTCTCGAGACTAAAAAAACGGTGTAATTGCATACCAAGGAATTTAAAATCTATTTTTACTAGAACTTCTGATGGAATATTAAATTATTAGGCTACTATTTCTTTCATTTTTCACATCATTATGTTTGTATCTGCTTGAATCACTCGAATATACATATAAATATTATTTCATGCCCCCTTCAGTGATTGAACCTTACATTATACACTTAGAAGAAGTTTCATTCATTGCAGTTCGTTGGCTATCTGCTTGGGAAATCACTTCTTCGTGAGATGTTTTCTCGTAACACTTAGGCAGCGCTAAGGAAACCGTCGTGCCTCATTCTCTTTTTATTCTCGTTGATTGTTATAGAAATATTTTACATTCTAATTATCCCATTAGCTTGGGAAAGGCAAATGAATGAAGAGCTCCCGGCGAAAGAATGAATGAAGTAATTACTACACCACAAGGTTACAAAATAAATGAATCTTGTCAAAACATAACCAAGATAATATGTGTGGTCTCATATCACTAATGTAGCGGGTATGAGGGAGAACGAGAAAAAAAAGAACCGCTGAGATCCCCAAGAGTACGCATGGTAGACCGGATGGAACAGTGTTAATCTGTGCCACTTATAAATTGCTAGTACATACATATGGATATATTTTTCTCAACGAACCATTCAGTCCTGTCATACATGTTTTAATAAGCAGTCATTAAGCATTCACCGTGGGTGCTTAATATTTTGTTGTGATTATTTGACTGATAACTTTAGAATTTTATAAAATAAATGTCTGAATGAATTTTGCAAAAATTATTATTAATAGTCCCTTTGTTCTACAAATCTTGGAATTACCTGGATTGAATGTATTGTTTTATATACAGAAAACTTTTGCAATCATTCTGGGTGTTCTAAATTTTGTTCTAATGCTGTTGAAGTTAAATGGAATGATTTGTAACTTTCTAACATAAATACATTTTTCAGCGCTTGCTTTTCTTAACTGTGTATATTTTTGGCAAATACAGGAATTAGCGACATTTTTTATCTTCCTTTGCCATACCATACATTGAACTTTTTCCGTGAGGTACTTCGTTTAAAGGAATTTGAGTACTTAGTAACTAAATATAAAACGGAATTATTTTATGACAAAATATATTTGCATAATAATTAGCCTGATTTTTACCTTCAAATAAACTTCATAAATTATACTGGGTAATTTATTAAACGCTCTAATGCTTACTTGATAAAATAAATTAAATTCCTCAAAGCGTGAGAGGTTCATGTAACTTTCTGATAAACTACTACTTCTTTGGAATATGTTTAGAACTATAATGCATTGAATGTAATTGTATTGTTTAAACCACGTAGTGCATGGCAAGTTTTGACTTTCTAGACATTTCTCTTCGGAGTTTTTAACTAAGCTATATCACGAATCAAATATCATTAACACGCTGATAAGACGAAACTATTAGATTTCTTTCTTTTCAATTGTCACGAGAAATACTGTTTATACGCGCACAGAGGAAATAATTCATTTTCTATTGCTAAGCGCTGATATTATTTTTCGGAATAGAAAGACGCGCCTGTTCGTGCGGATTGCCTATACACGAAGGGGCATAGGTTGTTGGCGCCGCGGCACTTCAAGAAAAGACGGTGGAGGGAATGACGGTGCGTACATTATACACTTCATTCTTCGGCCGCTAACGGTATGATAGTTTTTAACACATTTAAATATACATACAGGTGGCCTTTCTTTCTCCATATTTACACTGCTTTTCATAACATTACGTAATTTTCACGCGCAACAAAAATAGAAATGTCTGGTCATAGAAGCGATGAGTTAAGCGGAGAGCAAAACAAAACAAAAAAATGCACTCCCACACGATTAAATTTAAAGAATGAACTGAATCACAGGGTTTGGGTTTGTAATAAAAAGGAGAAGTACTTTTCAAAGCTGATCAGAAACTTGACAATTTAGCAAAATTAGTCAATTCTGTTAAAACCGAAAATATTTACTTCACTTCTTAGACACATGAGCAAGACTGCTTCGTGACGAACACATAAATATCTTTATTTCGAATAAAAATGTGTCCAAATAAATGTGAATAAATGAAAAACACGTGTCAATTATTGTAGAAGCACAAAAGATAATCTTGCGCCTGTGACGGAATTTACTGTAATACTCAAGTGTCCTTTTCAGGTTTAAAAAATGGTGAACCGTAAATTCAAAGTATGTATTTTTCAAACACTGGAAACGGCGTTTCTGTTTCACGAATCACTCTCTTTAAGAATTCAAGAAGGAAAATATTGTGCACGCACTACGTATCAACGATTCTGTTAATGATCACCTTGAAGATTATTTTACGGATATTGAATTCATCACTTTTTAGTTCGTTTATCGTAAGATTGTATATGAAAAGGATTCTTCGATAGTTGGATCATGTACTACATGATCTGATCAAACATGCCAGGTTCTTATAAAGTGTTGAAGTAATGCCACTAAGAGAGTCTTAGAAGTACGACCTAGCTCTTCCAACATCTTCGTTCGAACTGGATGGAAAAGAAAGATTTTTTTCCCTCTTTTCGTCTTTTCACATCAAGCCCAAGATAATTATCATAACATGGAAGAGAGTAAAGTAAGAAGAAAAAAGAGGGGTGTACAGGGGTGGGTGGGTGCGAGTCTTTTTCCTGCACCCCTCTTCACCGCCATCACCCCCGCTTCTGATTAATTAAAAACTTTGATCACGTGACTCTACGACGTCATCATTTCCACCCTCTTCCACCTCCCACTCTCCTTCCTCCTCACTACTACTTCTTCTTCCTTTCCTTTTTTTGTGTTACCACCCCCTCTTGTACCTCCCAACCCTACTCATTTCTTTCCTTAAAACAGTGGAGGAAAAAATGAAGAAAAATTATGTTTTACTCCCCATCTTAACTTAATTCTTATTTCAAGATTTTAGTGGTTCAAAGGAATATATCCTTCCTTATTTTTTTCTGCGTTTGTCTTCACTGTTACAACTTCCGCTCCATTCAACCGTTTTGTTCTCAGCCCTGCCGACATTACCCCTTTATATTAGACAACCCTTCCGTCACCTAGCTCGCCCGTGCCATGCGTTACATTCACAAAACAAACTTCATAAAAAGAGGATGCGGACACACGACAAACAAATCAACTAACACGGAACATCACAACAAGAGAAAAAATAAAACACAGATAACACAGACTATAAATTCTATCAATGACTTTCGACAATGTTTGTCTTACCTTGGGCGATTCGAACCGCGGGCATCTTTATCCGCATCTTGGCCGGATCTTCAGTAGTCAGGTTGATTTTGGAAATTTTGCCTAGTTGATTATTCTTATCTTCAAGTCAATTGACACATCGGTTCATTAAACTAACATTCTTTTCCCCACAGACACCGAGAAAAGCGTGAAGTTTCTTAGTGACACATCATTACGTTCATGTCAGTAACAATATATAAATATATGAAGTCCTGATCTTTTTAAAATCCATTTTGTATAATATTTTGAAGCTGTCAATCCGAGACAAAAAACACTTGTTTTAGTTTTGTTCGATCACTCGTTTAATTAATTAATTAATTAATTAAAATCGAATCCCAAGACACGCACTTCTCCTTCCTCCTACTACTCCTCGTGTTGTGTGTTGTATTCAGTCACCAACCACTTTTGGAATGTTTTTTATTAAATTTCTTCTTCATAGTTGAATAACATTGTCGGTTACACTTCCCCCTATGGAATGGGGTCGAACATTTCACTAAAAAAACAAGTCGACTTTTTCTTTTTGCTGACGCAGGAATGCCTTATCTGTCAAAATATGGTTTTTAATAAATTAGTTAATTAAAAATAAATAAATAATATTGTTTTGTTTTTTTCAGAGGATGTTCTTGATGAATAATGTCCATCCAGATGGTTATCGCACTGTCACACTGTATGTTGGAGTGTCCGAAGGTTAAGAAAAAGGGGGGCCTGGTTGGCTAGCTGTGACTCCTCTTCTGTGTTGATGTTAGTACCGAACGGCCAACGGTCCGGGCCCTACTGGGGACGTGAGGAGCGACCGCTGGCTGCCTGCTTCCATCGGAGAGCTTCGGCTATAGCATTCGGTGGCCACACGGCCACCTTCGGCTACCTTCGGCTGAGCTCGGCGCTGGGCTGGGAGGCCAAACCGACCACAGATACAGCGGCACCGTGGAGAAGTAGCCAGCTTCGGCGCTGGCCCCATATGCATGTTTATCAGCGCGGGGCAGTGCGGGACGGTGGTAGTACTGTGGTGGTGGAAGAGTAAGAGGGGGGTTAAGTCTTATCTGTGAGGGTGGAGGTGGTGTGTGGTGTGGAGAAGAGGGAAAGGGAGAGAGGTAGAGAGACGGAGCAAGTGCGTCTGGTCCGTGCGAGGTCCGCTGGGCGGCGTGAGTGTAGAGGACGCTGAGGAGATTGGCGTCGCGACGACACAGACAAGTAGCGCCGCCCTACGGTGGCAGCTGCAGACAAGACATCATTGCAAAGAAAACAAAAGGAAAAACTACTCAATGAGCATTCAAACTAATGCCATTGATGGTTACTACTAAATTGTATCAATGAATTGGCAGTTCGCCTCCGTGGCGTAATGGTTAACACTATTAGCTGCCATCAGCGGGCCTGAGTTCGATTCCAGGTACTGCTAGAAATTTAAAAGTAGCAGGAGGGTTGGTATGTGGTACAAATGGTAAATACAGCTTACCTCCATTGTGGGTGAGCTGCACCACCTCAGGTCGCGGACACGAGTTTTTTTAACTAATGAATTGGCAAGTTTATATTCACCTCACTTTGAATGAATCGAACCCACTTCCCGTTGTCTCCCAAGATGAGCATGAAGCTTCAATCTCGAAATCTTCTTCTCCTGCGAACTACATGTCTCGAAACTTCTAAAATCACTACACAATTCATCCTTCACATTTCCTTCATCACATTGTTATTGTTTTTACGTCTCGCTGACTGATTTTGACGGTTTGCAGAGACCCCGAGGTGCCGGAACTTTGTTCTAAAGGAGTTCTTTTACGTGCCAGTAAATCTACCGACATGAGGCTGGCGTATTTGAGCACCTTCAAATACTACCGGACTAAGCCAGGATCGAGCCTGCCAAGTTGGGTTCAGAAGGCCAGTGCCTCAACCGTCTAAGCCACTCAGCCTACTTATTATATATATAATAAATATTCATTCTGTCCGTTGCCAGCTTTGTAACATCTTAAATTCATTGTGACCAGGCGGCAGCACGACGGCCTCTCACCGCTGGGTTCCGTGGTTCAAATCATTGTCACTCCATGTGAAATTTGAACTGAACAAAGCCGGGGCGGAACAGGTTGTTCTCTGGGTACTCCGGTCTTCCCTGTCATCTTTCATTCCAGCAACATGCTCCAAAATAATTCCATCTGTCAGTCATTAATAATTGCCCCGGAGGAGTGTGACAGGCTTCGGCAGCCGGCATAATTCCCAACCTCGCCACTAGATGGGGCTTTATTCATTCCGTCACTGACGCGGTCGAATGACTGGAAACAGGCAGGGGATTTTTAAACAATACGAAATCACTGATTGTCACCAAATGTTTTTAAAGCATTCTTTGTGATATAAAACCGCTTTTTAAATGATGGCTTTTGATTTTGTTTAATTTCAAAAATTAATTATTTATCTGCTTGGGATCTTGAGTGAAACTGACTTGGCCTATAATGACGGCCCGTTGTTTTGTTATGTGGACCAGTCAAAACTAACGTGGTGTGAGTCACATTTGTATATTGTTAGTAAAATTTAAAATCCTCTTTAACAAAAGCAGATGTGTAAATTCGCTACCAGTAATGCATTTACAAAATAATGAATCTGCCTTTCTAGTGCAGTGTGATTAGCTACCACCCCCAGAGGCCAGGGTTCGATTCCTGGGCTCTGGAACGAAATTCGAAGAGTCGTACGAGGGCCGGAACTGGGTCCACTCAGCCACGGGAGGTCAACTGAGTAGGGGGGGGGGGTTAGATTCTCACCTCTTACCGGGCGAGTTGGCCGTGCGGTTAGGGAGCGCGCAGCTGTGAGCTTGCATCCGGCAGGTAGTGGGTTCGAACCCCACTGTCGGCAGCCCTGAAGATGGTTTTCTGTGGTTTCCCATTTTCACACCAGGCAAATGATGGGGCTGTACTAAGCCCAGACAGTCGACCACTTAAAATGGGAAATCAATGTATAGAAGCTGTCGATGAGTATATCTACCTTGAACACAAGATAAAACTTGAAAAAGACAACCAACGTGCAGAAATTCCTCGCAGAATAGGTATGATTTGGATAGCATTCCGAAAACTAAGATTCATCCCTACCAACAAGGATGTTCCAATTAACTTGAAGAGAAAGGTTTATAATACGTGCGTGTTGCCACTTACTACTTACTGTCTGGAAACGATCACTTTGACTAGGGCAAGTGCTCGCAAGACTCAGCGACCACAACGAGCCATGGAGCGACAGTTGCTAGGGATCAGCCTTAGGGATAAGATCCGTTCAGAGGACATCAGGAGAAGAACGAATTTAACAGACATCCTGAAGAGAGTAGCAAGACTAAAATGGCAATGGTCAGGACACATAGCTCGACAAGACTATAACAGGTGGATCTCTAGGATTGTTCACTGGAGACCATGGGAACACAAGAGAGGCATTGAAAGACCCCAGAAGAGATGGCTCGATGACACAAGGCTGTTGGCTGGAACACGCTGATTCCAAGTGGCTCAAGACCGAAGACGATGGAAGCACATGGAAGAGTGGAGGGAATGGGAAGATCGGAAGGGATAGACAAGGAGGAGGGAAGGAAGTGGCTGTCGCCAGAAGTGGATTGAAATAGGCTAGAAAATAATAATAATAATAATAATAATAATAATAATAATAATAACAATAATAATAATAATGAGGAGGAGGCCGCTTCCTTTCCACTCCTAAACATTTCCTATCCCATCGTCGCCATAAGACCTATCTGTGTCGGTGCGATGTAAAACAAATTGTAAAAAAAGAATTAAAAATATTCTTACCTCAGCCATCCTCGAAGTGGTTATCTGTGGTTTCCAACTTCTTCTCCAGACAAATGCCGGGATGGTTCCTAATTTAAGGCCACAGCCACTTCCTTCCCTCCTCCTTGTCTATCCCTTCCGATCTTCCCATTCCCCCACTAGGCCCCTGGTCTTCATGTCAGGTGAGGTCACTTGGGCGAGGTATTGGTCCTTCTTCCCAGTTGTATCCCCTTCCCGGTCCCAAAGTCTCCAGGACACTGCTCTTGAGGAGGCGGTAGAGGTGCGATCCCTCGCTGAGTCTGAGGGGAAAGACCAACACTGGAGGTTAAACGGATTTAAAAAGAAAGAAAGAAAGAAAGAAAGAAAGAAAGACAAAATAATGATGTTCATGTCCAAAATAACAACAAAAAACAGTACACACAAGACAAACTAAACTGTCTTATCTGCTTGAAGCCATTTCTATTTGCGACAGTCTGACTACAAACGAGATAACTCAACTTATCCGTTCTTACTTCGGACAGTTTTGTGTTGTTATATGGAAGTAAAACCTAGCGAATTCTTCAATGTTACGAAGAAATGACTCACCTTGTTAGTGTCAAGGGATGGAGATCATTGAACTTAGTAAATTTAAATAAAATTAAAAATGGGGGGAAAACTACCAATTGTGTTTTTTCCTCGACATGAGTGAAAAGTCCTGACTACAGGCAATGGAATGTGTGGATAACTTCCTTGATATTAGTTGTTATCAACTCGTGCACAAAAACATTATTTCGAGATACTTCATTCCTATAAAATCTGCATCATAACAATAGCATGATAATATGCATTTAATTCATTCTCAACAAGCTATACAACTTTAAAGTTAATTTTTATGTTAAGTGTAATCAAGGCCTACTAGATACGACGAAGGGGCGAACATTTTTTTCAGAAGTTTGTGATAATAATTTACTTCATTCATTTCTGCCATGACATATTACTACTGGTTGTAGCTTCATTACCGGTTTCAAGAACGTCTAGGACATGAGCATAATATCAAATGACTGGCTGAACGATTTGGTTCTTCTGTCAGTTCATCGAGATATTCAGTTAAACCCAGACATTGTGCTAGATATTTTTGGAAAGGCTATAAGGTTTATTTATAGTCAATTAAGAAGAAAAGCAGCTCGATTTGTTCTGGGTGATTTCCGACAAAAGAGTAGCGTTACAAAAATGTTGCAAAGTTTGGGCTGGGAAGACTAGGGAGAAAGGAGACGAGCTACTCGATTAAGTGGTATGTTCCGAGCTGTCAGTGGAGAGATGGCGTGGGAGGACATCAGTAGACGAATAAGTTTGATTGTTGTCTTTAAAAGTAGGAAAGATCACAATATGAAGATAAAGTTGGAATTCAAGAAGACAAATTGGGGCAAATATTCGTTTATAGGAAGGGGAGTTAGGGATTGGAATAACTTACCAAGGGAAATGTTCAATAAATTTCCAATTTCTTTGAAAATATTTAAGAAAAGGCTAGGAAAACAACAGATAGGGAATCTGCCACCTGGGCGACTGCCCTAAATGCAGATCAGTAGTGACTGATTGATTAATTGTATTTTTCTTAAGTAGACTAACTGTGCAGTGATACCGTGCTATGTTTCTTAAATATGCTGTATAATTCCTCAAAGGAAGAATTAGCGTAAGGTATTATGTGTTCTTTCCATTTAATACTTTATCAGATCATTTTTAATTATTATCAATACATAGTTATTCAACTCCCATACAATTTTTTACAATATCCACAACAAATATCTTATTCATAGGTTTACTTATTTCTGAGAAAATTGACTGGACCTGCGAGAAACTTATGCAGTTACATTCGCTTATTTTTTCCGTCCGGCTCCATGGCTCAATGGTTGGCGTGTTGGCCCTTTTTTTGGTCTCAGGAGCCCGGGTTCGATTCCCGGCAGGGTCGGGAATTTTTACCATAATTCGTTAATTTCCCTGACACGGAGGCATGTGTAGTCTTCAACATCACTTCTTACTCATCATGACGCGCAAGTCGCTTACGGGAGTCAAACCAAAAGACCTGCACCTGGCGAGCCGAACATGTCTTCGGACACTCTCGGCATTAAAAGCCATACGGTATTACATTTTTTTTTCGAACGTAGCAAAGTAAGTTCTAACGCTAACTACAGAATTTTAGGTCCGAAAACTGAAGAACGGTAAGAAAATATCACATTGTCAGAATCAGGGATGTACCCTAAAATAATTTCGGGGGTGAGATTGCAGACGCAAGATAGACTACTCGTATCTCATATTAAAAAGTATGACAGAATTAACAGAAAAAATACTCAATGAGCATTCAAAATAATAATAATAATAATAATAATAATAATAATAATAATAATAATAATAATAATAATCCGCCTCTGTGGTGTAGTGGTTAGTGTGATTAGCTGCCATCCCTGAGGCCCAGGTTTGATTCTCGGCTCTGCCACGAAATTTGAAAAGTGGTACGAGGGCTGGAACGATGTCCACTCACTCTCGGGAGGTCAGCTGAGTAGAGGTGGGTTCGATTCCCACCTCAGTCATCCTGGAAGTGGTTTTCCGTGGTGTCCCACTTCTCCTCCAGGCGAATGCCGGGATGGTACCTAACATAAGGCCACGGCCGCTTCCTTCCCTCTTCCTTGTCTATCCCTTCCAATCTTCCCATCCCCCCCCAGCAAGGCCCTGTTCAGCATAGCAGGTGAGGCCGCCTGGGCGAGGTATTGGTCATCCTCCTCAGTTGTATCCCCCGACCCAGAGTCTGAAGCTCCAGGACACTGTGCTTGAGGCGGTAGAAGTGGGTTCCCTCGCTGAGTCCGAGGGAAGAACCGACGCTGGAGGTTAAACAGATACAGAAGAAAAAGAAAAATAATTCCGTATGGCTACTCCCAGCCTGGTGCAGTCCTTGTAAGTCAGACCCTCCGACGGGGGTGGGCGAGGAAACTGCGTGTTGTTGTGGTGGAGGACAGTGTTGTGTTGTGTTGTGTTGTGTTGTGTTGTGTGAGTTGCAGGGATATTGGGGACAGTACAAACAGCCGGTCCCCGAGGCAAGGGAATTAATCATTCCGACCCGGCCGGGTATCGAACCCGAAGCCTTCTGAACCGAAGGTAACTACACTTATAGTTGTCGTTCTCTGAAGTAATTGTATATGTAATATTACCGGGCGAGTTGGCCGTGCGGTTAGGAGCGCGCAGCTTTGCCGTTGCATCTGGGAGATAGTTGGTTCGAACAGCACTGTTGGCAGCCCTGAAGGTGGTTTTCCGTGGTTTCCCGTTTTCACACCAGGCAAATGCTGGGGCTGTTCCTTAATTAAGGCCACGACAGCTTCCTTCCCATTCCTAGGCCTTTCCTGTCCCATCGTCGCCATAAGACCTATCTGTGGTGGTGCGACGTAAAACAAATAGCAGAAAAAGTTATTTTACAGATTACCTGTTGAAAAAGTTATTTGTAACTGAGTGCACATTTCTCAGGTAACTGTAGTTCAGTCCTATTACTTTTCCCAACACTGATAATGACTAATCTATTTCGCTACTGATTTCGAGTATCTTTCATAAGCCCACCTTGCCTGCTCTAGACGGATATTTTTAGCAGCAACCTGTAATAACGTATTTGTGAAAGAGTTGTCCGGCTCTATGGCTAAATGGTTAGCGTGCTGGCCTTTGGTCACAGGGGTCCCGGGATCGATTCCCGCCAGGGTCGAGAATTTTAACCGTAACTGTTTAATTCCGCTGACGCGGGGGTCGGGTGTATGTGTAGTCTTCAACATCATTTCATCCTCATCACAACGCGCAGGTCGCCTACGGGAGTCAAATCAAAAGACCTGTATCTGGCGAGCCGAACTTCACCTCGAACACTCCCGGCCCTAAAAGCCATACGTCATTTCATTTCATTTCATTTCATTTGTGAAAGAGTTAAGTTCTTCCTCCTCTACTTGTTCGCAACTTATTTCTTGGTGGATACAATATTTTCTCACCTGTCTCTTGACCAAACTAAAACCCATGGCGCAACAGCCCCGAAGGGCCATGGCCTACCAAGCGACCGCTGCTCAGCCCGAAGGTCTGCAGATTACGAGATATCGGGCGGTCACCACGACAAATTCTCTCGCCCGTTATTCTTGGCTTTCTTGACCGGAACCACCGCCTTCTAACCGTCACATAGGCTGAGTGGACCTCGAACCACCCCTCAGATCCAGGCAAAAATCCCTGACCTAACCGGGAATCGAACATGGGATCTCCGGGTAAGAGGCAAGCACGCTACCCCTACACCGCGGGGCCGGCGGAGAAAAAAAAACTCACGCTGAAGTATGAGCGATGAAATTCCGAGCGTGACTCATGCGTTCGTGTGTTTTGAACAGTGGTACTCATAGGGCGAGTCGTACTGCAATAGCACATTTGAGCTCAGTGAGGAAAGCAATGGAAAACCAAGTCATTCCTAGCTACACCTCGTATGTCTCATTACGGCGCCGCTGTCTGTATTTTTCATCATCATCATCATCATCTGTTTACCCTCCAGGTGCGGTTTTTCTCTCGGACTTAGCGAGGGATCCCACCTCTACCGCCTCAAGGGCAGTGTCCTGGAGCTTCAGACTCTTGGTCGGGGGATACAACTGGGGAGTATGACCAGTACCTCGCCCAGGCGGCCTCACCTGCTATGCTGAACAGGGGCCTTGTGGAGGGATGGGAAGATTGGAAGGGATAGGCAAGGAAGAGGGAAGGAAGCGGCCGTGGCCTTAAGTTAGGTACCATCCCGGCATTCGCCTGGAGGAGAAGTGGGAAACCACGGAAAACCACTTCCAGGATGGCTGAGGTGGGAATCGAACCCACCTCTACTCAGTTGACCTCCCGAGGCTGAGTGGACCCCGTTCCAGCCCTCGTACCACTTTTCAAATTTCGTGGCAGAGCCGGGAATCGAACCCAGACCTCCGGGGGTGGCAGCTAATCACGCTAACCACTACACCACAGAGTCGGACGTCTGCATTTTTCGCTTGTCTTTTAACTGCATGACCTTGGGTTGTGGTTATTCTAAGGATCCAGTCAGCCTCCGGGTTGAAGAACTGAGTGAATCGTTTGAGGCGTTTAGGGTAGTAGGCCAGCCAGCTCCGTTGAACAGGGGCAGTAGCGGCGACTAAGGGGGGGGGGGCGAGGGAGGCAGTCGCCCCCCACTATGGAGAAAAAATTACATTTTTGTACCATTTTAGCCGGCTTATTTATTTATTTATCGTATGATGTACACAGAAAGATTATATAAATAAGAATGCAATATATACACAATATATACAAACAGAAGTCTATAGTTCCAAATCAAGCCCTTTGATCCATTTTAAGGCCTCCTCAGTTGCGTTATGAATGTCCTCCAAAGGACCTTGAAATGCTCTCTGTGGACACTCGACAATTACATGGTGGATGGTCTGTGAGGTAGCTCCACAATCACACCCAGGAGACTTCTGCCAGCCCCATTTATGAAGAGTATAGCCGCATCTTCCTTGATTGACTCTAATCCTGTTTAGAGTCCTCCATTGACGTCTGGGTAGATGGAATCCGGGAGGTTGAACATGAGGTAGGGTCACAAGATGTTGATTGGGAACAGAAGACTGTTGCCATTGATGTAACCAGGCGTTCGTGATGGAGAACCCAGATTCTTCCAGTGTAAGTGCAGCGCGCCAGGATGGAGATCTAGACTTAAGTCGTGGAGAGGCAAATTGATTAATATCTTGATGAACGGGGAGGTTGGAGTCCTGGCTGATCTTCTTCCACAATTTTAGAAGAGCTTCAGACCTTCTTAAGCAAGGCGGTGGAATATTGCTGAGTGTAGGCAGCCAGGCCACGTTTGTAGAGCGAATGCAACCAGTTATAATGCGCATTGCTTGATTTAGTTGAGCATCAATCTTCGCAGTATGAGCACTGTTCAGCCAAGTTGAAGCGCAGTATTCGGCAACTGAATAGCAAAGGGCTAGAGCAGTAGATCTCAACACTTGGTTGTTTGCGCCCCAAGAGGTGCCGGCTAATTTTTGAAGGATATTATTCCGACTTTTAATCTTGGCGGCTGTGTTGTTAATATGATGTTTATATGTTAGGGATCTGTCTAATGTGACTCCTAAATATTTTGGGAAGAGACAATGCTGTAAGGATTGATTTCTGATTGTTATTGAAGGTTTGTAATTGGCAAATTTATTTCTGAGATGGAACACAGATACAACAGTCTTTTGGAGGTTTGGACGAAGACACCATTTTTGGAAATATGTGTCTAGCTTTTTTAGATCTGCTGTAAGTATTTGTTCAGCTTCTGGAAAACTTGGTGTTTGACTAACCAGTAGTATATCATCTGCGTAAATAAATTTCCTGGACTTAGTTGCTGGTAAGTCAGCAGTATAGAGGTTGAAAAGTAAGGGTGCCAGAACAGATCCTTGTGGAAGTCCATCATTCAGTTTGTAGATTTTGCTTACTGCATCATCCGAGAAGATCTGAAAGTTTCTGTTGCTAATCATATTGCCAATGAGATTTGTAAGCTTGACACAGGGGATGGCAGAGATAAGTTTTAGCAGAAGCCCTTCTCGCCAAACAGTATCATAGGCTGCTGATAAGTCTAAGAAGACAGCCATACTAATCTTCCGATTCTCAAATCCATTTTCAATATGAGAAGTCAAAGCAAAAATTTGGTCAGCGCAATTTCTTCCAGGTCTGAAGCCAGCTTGTTCTGTGGGAAGGAGATTATTGATGGTTTCTGAGATCCTATTGTATATTAGTCTTTCCAGGAGCTTTAGAGTAACACTTAGCAGTGCAATGGGTCTGTAGCTTTCCACTCTCAGAGGGTCCTTTTTGGGTTTCAAGATCGATATTACTTTGGTCTTCTTGAATAATGAAGGAAGGTTACCTGTCTCCAAAATATTGGAGAAGAATTTGGTAAGCCAAGTGATTGTTGCAGGTCCAAGATGTTGTAGGAATTCTGGGTAGATGCCGTCTATACCGGCTGCTTTCCCGGATTTTATGTTCTTGATGCCTTCTAGGGTTTCCTCTCTTGAGAAAGGGCAAGAGAATTGGGATGATTGTTGTTTTGCTAATTGCTTTTTATGTTTCAGTGCTGACCGGATTTCCCTTACAACTTGTTTATCTCTATTGAACTTTGAGATAGAGATCATGTGTTTGGCTAGATCGTTTATGTTAACACTCAGCTTCTGTCCACCAGCTGGCTTTGATGAGTCAAGCTTTCTAATGAGAGACCAGGCCTTTCTACTTGAGTGGGTAAAATCAAGAGATGACACAGTGTCGATCCAGATTTGTTTTCTATTGTCATTCAGTGATTGAATAAGTTTTGTGGCTGTTTCATTGTTGCCATTTTCCTCAAATTCTTTAAGAAGGCTATCGCTTTCTGCAGTCCATCCAGGAATATATTCTTTACGGCATCCTCTTGGAATGCAGCGCCGAGCAGCACCTTTTATAACTCCAACAAATCTGTCATAATTATTAAAGGTTGGCTTAATCCATCTTATATTTGCATCAGTTTGTTCTGTAAATTTTTTCCAATTAGCTTTTTTAAAGTTCCATCTAGGTTTCGGATAAGATCGAATGACAGGAATATACATGCCAATTTGGAGTATGACAGGCCGGTGTTGACTATGAGGGAAATTGTTGAGAACTGAGCGAAGTATCTGGTTTGGAGAGTTTTGGGATTGGGTTATGAAGGAAAGATCTGGAGTATATTCCTTACCCCATCGGGCAGAGAAGAAGGTTCCTTTTTCTTTAGCATCGTAGATTAATTTAAGATTTTCCATATCCATCCAGTCAACAATTGCCTCCCCATTTAGATCATTTTGTTGATAGCCCCAACATGTGTGATGACTGTTGAAGTTTAGCCGGCTGAAACTAGGAATTAAGAAAAACAATTTGTGCAAAAAAATTTCATTATTAACAAAATTATTATCGAAAATACGCAAAAAAATGTCGTTCGTCGCGACTAACCGATTTGTATAGCGCCACAGCAAGTAGTGAAGACGTTGCATGTGCTATGAGGAAGGGTAACAGGGGTATATTTTTTGCCAAGGTCGTGGACACTGAGGTATGATTCACCTGCTTGCCGCGTGCATTCCTCAGTCTTGCAGTCTCTTTAATATTGTCTGTTAGTTTCTTAGAGTGTAGTCAAATACTAAATGATTTTTTAATGTTATAATCACGCCGTACTTATATTTAATTGTAATACTTGTGTAATATTGTTTCTTTGGTGAAAGTTTTATTTTATTGTATTGAATCAAAATCTCAAAAAAACTATTATTGCCGCACTTAAGTCAGTAAACTATCAACCTTTACCTCTCTGTCGAAATTTGCTCAAAGAGCATATAAAACTTATAATTTTGTAGCTTTTTGTTTCAGTTTTAATGTGTATAACCCCCTCCCCCCGCTATATCCCACAACCCGGCTACTTTCTGTTTCTGTATATATTCTTTTTACCCCCGCACTTCTAATTCCCAACACAGGTGACGTGTTTGCCACTCACCCGCAGGACCCCAGTTCGATTCTTTGTCCGTCCAAGCCGTTTAATTCTGGACTGAGGCTTTTTCGTTTCTATTTGCTTTACGTCGAGCCGACACAGATAGGTCTTATGACGACGATAGGATAGGAAAGGGCTACGAGTGGGAAGAAAGCAGCCGAAGGCTTAATAAATATACAGCCTTGTGTGAAAATGAAAACCACGGAAAACCATATTTACGGCTGCTAACAATACAAGCTCACAACTGCGTGACCCTAACCGCACGGCCAACTCGCTTGATGACTTGGGCTTTGAACACGTCGAAGGAGTAATGAAGAAGCTTCAAAGTTCAAGTCGAACGTACGGTTGAATGTCAATAAGAACAAAACGAAAGTGCTGATCGTTGGTAGAACTAATCAAGCGTACCCTGGCAGCATTGAAGGCTATGAGGTTGTTGCAAATGTAATCTATCTTGCTTCTCTAATTAATAACAACGGTGACTGTGAAGATGAAATAAATCCTCGTCTGTCTATAGTCGGATGATTGGTGATCAAGCTAAACAAAATATGGAAAGATTCAGCAGTCACTCTCAACTCCATACTTAAGCTAATGCACACCCTTATCTTAACATAGCTGCGGGTCATCTGAAATCAGCGATACAACATGTGTGTCGCGACGTTACCTAGCAACCGTGCAGGCTGTGATGTGAAGTACTGATGGATGGCCAAGACAGAGAGGCGCATACGTTTTACAATTTACTTTACGTCGCACCGACACAGGTAGGACTTATGGCGACGATGGGACAGGAAAGGGCTAGGATTGGGAAGGAATCGGCAGTGGCCTTAAATAAGGTACAGCACCTGGTGTGAAAATGAGGAAACCACGGAAAAACATCTTCAGGGCTGCCGGAGGTGGGACTCGAACTCACTATTTTCCGAATACTGGATACTGGCTGTACTTAAGCGATAGCAGTTACCGAGGTCGGTTTATATTATAAGTCATTATTATCTAATGACAAGAATATAAATGGTGATTTAGTACTGTCAACAAATCCTTCAAAATATTTAATGACCGGGCGAGTTGGCCGTGTGGGAGATAGTGGGTTCGAACCCCACTGTCGGCAGCCCTGAAGATGGATTTCTGTGGTTTTCCATTTTCACACCAGGCAAATGCTGGGGCTGAACCTTATTTAAGGCCACGGCCGCTTCCTTCCCGATCCTAGGCCTTTACTGTCCCATCGTCGCCATAAGACCAATGTGTGTCGGTGCGACGCAAGGCATATAGCAATAAAAATAATAAATTATTTAATGGAAGATATACGCTAATTTCAGATAGAACCCCAGCCCAAAAACATATCCACCTTAAAATAAAGCAAATCTCTCCAGATGGACAAAGCTGTTCTTAGTAAAGCAATGAATGTATAAACTTGTACCGCAAAGAGTTGTATTTTCATTGAAGAGGAACAACCGCACTTTAGTCAGCGAGTTTTCGTTCTAATGTAGCACTTGCTGGCCAACCAAAGCAACAAAAACATCCTGCGTGACCCGCACAATTTTTGAGGCAGCTAAAGTGACTCGCTAACACACAAGAACATTTAAACAAAACTAATCTTCACGCTGGTGTGGGTCAGGTGGAGGAGAGGTTAAAGATCAACTTTAAGTGACGCGGACTATAAATGTAAAAATGGGGCAGCCCTCAATGAAAGAGTTGTGTATATAATTAGTAATGCCTTCCGACAATCAAGGCGAAAGTGGCTACTTTGTTTCTTAGTCATGCTTCCTAGAAAACAGACCACGTCCTTTTATTGCTTTCGATTCTGGTAAGTTGTGTTCTGCGGGATGGCGGGCTTGGACTACAAATAGCCTACACGTGTTATTAAATGTTTATATTCTATATAACATACATTTGACACTGTTCGACTTAGTTTCGTAAGCCGCATATAACCAGGAATGTTACATCTATTAAAGCACAGTGTTCAAAGAAAGTTTTGGAATAATCCCTGAGCAGATGGAAAAGACGAAAAAAGAAAAAAAAGTTTCTTTAAGACAGTAGCATTGTTTCCTAACTTATAAGGTTGTAAGGTAGCCTACGCAAAATACATAATATACAGTATTACTTTCGTTACTTTCTTCCATATTTATTCAGAATTGAACGTTTTTGAAATTTAGTTCAGCTCCTTAGTTGTATGAAACACGTTGAGGTGGTTCTGATTTAAATTTCTGGTCGACTTACGTATTTTAGTGACGACAGCTTTTTTCTTTGTGGCTCGGGGACGGGGTGTTTGTTTCAATACCCATATCTTCATTCACGAAAAATGCACCACAGTACCAACCACCACAGAAACACGCTATAGTTGTGGTGGTGGTGGTGGTGGTGGTGGTGGTGATTGTTGTTTAAAGGAAATACAACTAGGCAACCATCCTCTATATAACACTAATCAGAGAGAAAAGGTGGAAGGGATCCGACACTTCGATAAGCGAAGGTATCGGTCAAACAAAGACAAAGGGCATGAAGGGTGTGAACATGAAAAACTCCCTAGCTCTCGAATGCTCTGATACCGTCGGGTTATGAAAGGAACAAGTGTTGACCAAAGGAGGTCAGACAGGATAGATAATCGTGAGTAATCGTGAGGAGCCTGGCACAAGAAGTGGAAGCAATGCCAGGACTCAGCTGAGGGCCCCTTGGTCGCCAACCCACGCTCCCAAGTTAAGTCACTGAGGCCCCTTTTAGTCGCCTCTTACGACAGCTAGGAGATACCGTGGATGCTATTCTACCGCCGCCACCCACAGGGGAAAAGACGTAATAGTGAAAACACTCTTCCACTCAGGGTTGGCGTTAGGAAAGTCATCCGGCCATAAAACTGGGCCAAATTTATTTATTTATTTATTTATTTATTTATTTATTTATTTATTTATTTATTTATTTATTTATTTATTTGGTTGGTTGGTGTCGGAGTGCCACCCTAACACTCGTGAATCCTCTCCCAATTTTCAAGACAAAGAACAATATGGTGGGGGAGAACGTTATGTTGTCGGTTCTTTTCTCAACTGGTGGTTGATCTGAAGTCTTCAGACGGAGGAGTTTTATCATCTATTTCTTCTCCGAAGGACAGCTCTACATGTATGTTATTAGGTGGGCGAATGGAAATGAAATAACACACTCGATGACCACAAATGACACAAATTAAACTTATCATTTCACACCAGTGACAATTTCTTAGCACGATCTCCACCACAGTCCTATTCATTCGCCTACAAAGCGTGGCGTTCAAAGACTGCTTCCAAGAAGGTCGTGTGCGATCTCCCAGCAGGGATCTGATTGACGCTGCCCGTGCAATTGGAAGAAATTCTTTTTAGTCCCAGAATTAGCCTAGTACTGAGTGTGACTCCAGACTGCCACAAATTTAAGAGACTGATACGGAATATATTTAACTTATCCTCAGCAAACACGATACCTCCCAATGAAACTATTTGAGGTAGATGAGACAGTTTGCAATGAAATATGTTAGGGAGATCATATAAGGCATCATTAACTCAATAGTGGTAATAATAATAATAATAATAATAATAATAATAATAATAATAATAATAATAATAATAATAATAACTGAAATGTTGAAAATTGGTGGTGACAAACTGGCCCAGAGTATTCAAAAAATCTTACAGGACATTTGGTTTTCTGAAGAAATTCCGGAGGATTGGAAATGTGCATTGATTCACCCACTTCACAAGAAAGGAGACAAATCAGATATTAACAACTACAGAGGAATTTCTCTCCTCTCACTCGTATATAAAATCTTCTCTAAAGCTCTACTTAATAGATTAGAGAAACAAACAGACCACCTGATCGGAGATTATCAGGCTGGATTCCGAAAAGGGAGATCCTGCGCAGAACAAATCCTAAACCTAAAAACCATACTACAGATTCGCAAAACCAAACAAACAGTAATCACCTTTGTTGACTTCAAAAAAGCGTATGATTCCATAGATCGGCAGACCCTGTTCAACATACTAGAGGAATTTCAAGTCGACAGGAAAACGAGGGAATTGATTAAACAAACTCTGACCAACACAACATCAAAAGTTAAGTTCTTGGGAGAAATTTCTGAACCGTTCGAAATCAGAACTGGTGTCCGACAGGGAGATGGACTATCCCCACTACTATTCAATTTAGTTTTGGAAAAAGTGATTCGTGAATGGAGAAAAGAAACTAAAGGTATAAACATTGGCAGACTTCTTAAAGACAAAATTCACCTTGACTGCTTAGCTTTCGCAGATGACCTTGCGATCCTTTCGAACAACAGACAAGAAGCAATCCAATCCATAGAAAAGTTGAATGAAATAGCCGCAAAAACCGGACTTCAAATTTCATTTGAAAAGACGCAGTTTATGGAAGGAACTAAATCAAGATTCGACAATCAACCATTAATCACCAACTGTGGAATAATTTCCCAAGTAGACAAATTCAAATATCTAGGTGAAATTATTCAGCCAGCAGGGTTAAATCAGGAAGCTAACAAAGAAAGAACTGCTAAACTGTAAAGGGCTTACAAAATCACATGGAACAGATACAACAAAAGATGTATATCAAAAAATGCAAAATTACGACACTACAATAGTCATCAAACCAGAGGCACTTTATGCATCTGAAACACTGATCATTGGCGGCAGGTCATAAATGAAAAGCATTGAGGAACAAGAGAGAAAAATTCTCAGAAAAATCCTAGGACCAAAGTTCGAAAATGGAATTTGGATGAAAAAGAAACCACACGAAATTTTTCAATTCACAGAAAAAATCACAGATACCATCAGAAAGAGACGACTAAAATTCTACGGACACCTACACAGAATGGATAACAACAGGCTGACAAAGAAAATTCTAAATCTAGCTCTAACCCTGAAAATCCGCAACAATTGGTTAGCAGAAATTCATGAAGATCTACAAGAAATGGGTATTGAGGACGAAACCATTCAAGATAGAATGAAATTTAGAAGCTTAGTAAACAAACATAAATTTGCAGAGAAACCAACAAGAAAAAATACAGGCTGGACAGAAACACGCAGAAAGGAACACAGTGAAAAAATGAAGAAATATTGGGAAGAAAAGAAGAAGAAACATTGTGCAAAATAAGTTCAAACGCGCTCCACAGCTGGGCACAACGAATCAAAAAAAATAATAACTAGGAAATATACCCGTGCTTCACTACGGTGTTCTACAGTGTATACGGATGTCGAAGTAAATTATTGTACATGCAGTGAATAAGTTTCTTTAAATTGCGTGCCTCTTAGTGTTATCCACAAACAGTAGGGAGAGGTACCCATGCGTTGTTTCCACTATAAAGTGCGAGTTGCGGAATTGTGATGATAACGGTAGGCTCACTTTCCTACTGCCGTTCACAACCGTGTAGGTAAGTTTCACTATAATGGGAGGCCCCATTACCTACTGCGCGGTCACAATCAAATTGGGGAGTTATCTTTACAATGGCACGCGCCATTTCCTACTTCCAGGTAGATTACAATTGAGGAATTTTTATTATAATAGCTGGCCATACTGCCAGTCAGAACTGAGTTGTGCTGTTATCTTTATCATGATAGACCCCTTTTCTTAATGACAGTCACACCAAATTGGTGAGTTTTCGTTATAATAGCAAGGTCACAATGCCTAATGCCAGTCACATTTTAGATGGGTGAATTTGTTTATAATGGCGGGCACGTTTGCCTACTCGTAAACACAATCGGTTAGGGGAGTTTTGAAGGAAATTTTATGCTCTTTTGACTTCTGGCAGTCAAATCGATAAGGGAATTATTACAATGGTAGTCCCTCCTTACCAATCCTAGTTACAAAGGAGTTGGAGAAGGATCCTATTCCTACTGCCAGTCAAAGTCGATGTGGAGAGTAATGATAACAGTAGCAGACGACCTCCTGCTGCGAGTCACTATCGATGTAAAATATGAATTATAATGGCAAACCACAACCTTACATCGCTACAAATCGACTTCAATGAATATATATAGAACGACATACGAAGTATATTCATGTTTACAGTATTGCAAACCTTCATTTACAGATTATGTGCTGCTAAACGGTACATCATATTGACAAACGGATTGTACCATAATAGACCTTATTTAGCGTTCTAAATTCCTGGTTTTAAGGTAGTTTCTCCTGTCTCATCTATTTATGGGTAAAATTGAGTTAGAAACGTTGAATTGGGTGAAATTTGGGTAATGTTTTCTTACAGTGCATTACTTTTGGGTACTAATATGATAGCTACAAACATGGAATTCGGCTCACCTATGGACACTGGGTGGGTCAATGTTCGTGTAGAATTACATGATTCTACCTTCCGTAAAAATATTCGAAATACGAATTACACGTGTACAAAGAGTAAAATGTGGGTATAATCGAGAAATAGAGATACATCTAACATACAAGGAGCAGAGATATGACGAAAGGTCATAGGACCAAAGTCCTAGATAACTCCAAATTGAACTCAGATTGTTCCATCCGTTTTGTGTTACGACTTACCGTTTAGCCGCGAAATACCTCGAAACGAAGGTCTGCACGGACATTAAAATTGCCTCAATATTTCGAAATTATTCGGGGGTAAAAAATGAAATATTTAATGATCTTCGAAGCTTTCCGTCGATTACGGGCTATGCAAAAATTAAACTTTCTAGCTCGTCTGGCAGACTGTGCCTCAGTCTTGCTTTGGGGGAGGGGTTAAAAATGAGGACCGTCGGGAAACTAAAGGTAACAAATATGCAGTTGGTCATTATTACACTTGAAACGGGTAACTGTACGGAAATTTCGCGAAAATAGTCAATTTACAGACGCACGGTCGTTTCTATTTTATTTATACAGATATTGAAGTTCTGCTCTTCGTACAACTACAGTACTTTTGGGCTATGTCCACTGTACACAGCCTGCAAAACCAACCGTTCATGATATCTCCATTATTAATCTTCCTATTGAAAAAATGCACATGAGAAAAACAGTTTTAGAAATGGATATCCATCAAGGTTGGTCGATTTCCAGTTAGGCTTTACCCGCACCCGCTCTTGAGTCAAGTCCGGTGGGACTTGTGTATATTGTGGGAGAGTAAAATCACTATTTCGGTTCCCAATAAGCCCCTAGTCCATTCCGGGAATTTGAAATGGTATGAACCTCAAAACTTACCTTTGGACAGATGAATGCTAAATATGAAGTTTGGTTTACATATCTCCAGTAGTTTTCAAGTTAGAGACAAACAGACAAACAGACGAATAGAAAAACAGACGCCAAAACTAAAAAATATGCATATGGTCATTATTACACATGAAACGGGTAATTGTACGGAAATTTCACCAAAATAGTCAATGTACAGACACACGGTCGTTAGGATTTTATTTATATAGATAAGTCAAGAAAGATTTGGAAAGAAACAACATAAGGGAAGAAGAAGCAACAGAGAGAGATGTTTAGAAAGAAAGTGTTAAAAATGGAAGTATTCCAAGGTCGCGAGGGAAAGAAAACAGGCTCAAAATGGTTCGAGGAGAGGAAAGGGGACATAGTGAGCAGATGAAGGAACATCAAATGATGAAACATTGAAATTTCCACGTGGTCCCTAGAAGACCCTAACGGAGATATAATAACAATAATAATTCTGACATAAAATTGTATTTACTGCAAGTGTGGAAGGGCACATTACATTGTTAAAAATACAGTAATTTTTCGCAGAAGTTTTAAAACGAATGCTGTTCATCGTTTGCAATAAAATTTCACTATCATCGATCACCAGCAATCAGCATTTAGGACTGTCACCATGGAGGCAGTTTCGCTATCATTTGCTTACTTAGTTTTCTCTTAAACGATTTCAAAGATGTTGGAAATTTATTGAACATCTCCCTTTTGTTCCAATACCTAATTTTTTCTCATAAAATAATAAATACCTCAATTGATCCCCTTGAATTCCAACTATATCTTCATATGAAGATATTTCCTACTTTTAAAAACTACATTCAAGATTATTTGTCTGGTAGGGTTCAATACATACATAGTCATTGTAGACTGCTATGCTTTCCTGCAAGACTTTGTGAATTTATTGATTTATTTAATTTAATTGATTAAATGCCTCCATAATCCTGTATTTGTAACTGGTCCCGTTATTTTACATCATTAGAAACTGAGTCTAACAGTCGCCGTCTTTGTTTCCCTCCACTTCTCTTACCCTTCATAACAGAGTCCATTATTCTCCTAGGTAACCTATCCTCCTCCATTCTCCTCACATGACTCTGACAACCAAGCCAGTTAATGCATTCAGCTTCATTAATCGAGTTCATTGCTAACTTAGCTTTTATCTCCCGCATTTCAAGTGCCCTCCTGCCATTGTTTCCACATGTTTGTACCAGTGATCATTCTCGCTACTTTAATGTCTGTTACTTCTAACTTATGAATAAGATACGCTGAATCCCCTCAGATTTTACTCCCGCACAGCAAAGTTCATCTGAAAAGAGACCGGTGTGAATTTTGACTTCTATGTTACAGAATGCTTCAGATTAAATGAACGTTGAACAGATCATATAATTGAATGTTTCCACGTGAGGATTACACCAACGAATATTATCTACTAACTATTATCCCATTGCGATAGATTCACAGGCAATAGTACTTGAAGGAGGTTAGTGAGATCGCGTTTCTGGTACTTATTGGAGGGGAGTTTCTATACTCTGGCTCCTGTCACAACCAAGTGAGCGATTATAGGCAGCTGCCCTCATCACGGTAAAGGCTAGGAGGGTAACGGAGTACGTATTATGTAAGGGAAGAGAGGTTATTCGAACTCCGGTGGAACGCGAGAAAGTTGATAGGAGGGAGCCTGGGCCATTCATATGTAACTCCATCAGTTTTAGACGAGTCTAGTATTGCAACAAATTCATAGGTTTTCGCGAAATAATTGAATTATACACTCTTATTCGTCCTGGATAGTTTCTAATAATTTGCGGTCGGCAGTTCTGAAGGTGGTTTTCCGTGGTTTCCCATTTTCACACTAAGAAATTAAGACCATGGCCGCTTCCTTTTCACTCCTAGCCCGTAGTTGCCATAAGATCAATCTGTTACGGTGCGACGTAAAGCAAATTGTTAAAATAACTTGGGGTTGGCATTACTATACATTAATCACAGTTTTACGCCTGGATGCCCATCCTAACGTCAACCTGATGACAAGGTATTTATTTATTGCCGTGTGTTTCTGAGCTGGCTGGTGATGTGAAGAATGTATGTTAATGACGATCTGTATTAAGAATAACCAGTATTCGGGAGATAGTGACTTCGAACCACACTGTCGGCAGGCCTGAAGATGGTTTTCCGTGGTTTCCTATTTTCACTCAAAGCAAATGCTGCGGCTGTACCTTAATTAAGGCCACAGTCGCTTCCTACACATTCCTAGCTCTTTCCTGCCCCGTCGTCGCCACAAGACCTATCTGTGTCGGTGCGACGTAAAGCAACTTGTAAGGTAATTAAGAAAAACACGAACACCCAGTCCAAAATTGCCATCCCAGCTACGACTAGAATTCGGGACGCTTTGAAACTAAGACCAGTACGTTAACCACCAGACACCCCTTCTATCGCACCATTCCCGATTTTATTATTATTACTAGCTGATGTACCCGTGCTTCGCTACGGGATTCTCAAAAAGACTGTCCTTGTGGTTTTCTTAACTACAGTTAACTTAGGCCATTGCAAAAACGTCAGCAGGAATGTAGGGATTAAAAGCAATGTTACCATATAAAATACTCGTTCAAATGAAAAACTGCACATTTTCTCACTTTCAACGAACAGTACTAGGATGCCGAAGTCCCAGCGCTGGAATGACCAGGCCGCGGAGAGCCGTGAACACTCCTGTGCCATTGTTCCGTTAAATATACACACTGCTCATTCCAATCAGTGCCTCAGGGTAGGAATTTATTAGCTCGATTGCTATGATGCCAGTTTGTTACGTACCAGTAGTATCAGAAAATTTATGAACCAGAGGAATGGCATATTAAGAAGAAAGTTATCTAACTCCCCAGCTACTTCCCGCCAATATCCAGGCAGGCTGTTGTACTCGGTACGACAGGGCGTGTTGGCCCTGCGGTTAGGGGCGCGTAGCTGTGAGTTTGCATCCGGGAGGTAGTGGGTTCGAAAACCACTGTCGACAGCCCTGACGATGGCTTTCCGTGGTCTCCCATTTTCACACGAGGAAAATGCTGGGGCTATACCGTAATTAACGCCAGGGCAGCTTCCTTTCCACTCCTAGCCGTTTCCTATCCCATCGTCGCCATAATACCTATCTGTGTCGGTGTGACGTAAAGCAAATTTCAAAAAAAAAAAAAAAAAAAAAAAAAAAGAAAGAAAAAAACCCTCGGTGTACAGCAGTAATCCTATCTATCGGACATGACTGGCAAGAGAAGACACAAAGCACATGACAACAAACAATCGTCAATATAATGTTATTGTTGTTCAATGTTATGAGCTTTCTGTATTGTAGGCCTTCACATTTAGTTTTCTTTCGACTCTGTGATATTACGGCGTCTTACGAAAT